>NC_091120.1:155214487-155514487 GCF_040183065.1 Periplaneta americana | reverse complement strand
GATCGGATCGGATCGGATCGGATCGGATCGGATCGGATCGGATCGGATCGGATCGGATCGGATCGGATCGGATCGGATCGGATCGGATCGGATCGGATCGGATCGGATCGGATCGGATCGGATCGGATCGGATCGGATCGGATCGGATCGGATCGGATCGGATCGGATCGGATCGGATCGGATCGGATCGGATCGGATCGGATCGGATCGGATCGGATCGGATCGGATCGGATCGGATCGGATCGGATCGGATCGGATCGGATCGGATCGGATCGGATCGGATCGGATCGGATCGGATCGGATCGGATCGGATCGGATCGGATCGGATCGGATCGGATCGGATCGGATCGGATCGGATCGGATCGGATCGGATCGGATCGGATCGGATCGGATCGGATCGGATCGGATCGGATCGGATCGGATCGGATCGGATCGGATCGGATCGGATCGGATCGGATCGGATCGGATCGGATCGGATCGGATCGGATCGGATCGGATCGGATCGGATCGGATCGGATCGGATCGGATCGGATCGGATCGGATCGGATCGGATCGGATCGGATCGGATCGGATCGGATCGGATCGGATCGGATCGGATCGGATCGGATCGGATCGGATCGGATCGGATCGGATCGGATCGGATCGGATCGGATCGGATCGGATCGGATCGGATCGGATCGGATCGGATCGGATCGGATCGGATCGGATCGGATCGGATCGGATCGGATCGGATCGGATCGGATCGGATCGGATCGGATCGGATCGGATCGGATCGGATCGGATCGGATCTTGGAATGCACTTGCCCACATGGTAGGGAGGTTGGGATGGGCAGGGCGGAACTCGACATGCAGCCACCTCCACGTGGTGAGTTCTGGGTTGTTTCAGTTCATAGAGAATTAAACAAGCAAAGAGCTGCATCTCTTTTACATGCCAGTAAATCTACTGACATTGGCCTGTCGCATTTAAACAAATTAAAAATCATCGACCTGGGCTGGGATCGAACCCGCAACCCCGAGCATAGAAGGCCAGCGCTATGCCAACTACGCTACGGAGACCGACTCTCTACTACTGTGAATGATGGTAAGAAAATGTACAGTATAAAAAAAAGTTTAGTAACAGTAATTACACATACTAAATCCTTAAGGTAAGAAGAATAGAAACGTCTTTTCTTTTCATTTAACAACAAATCGATTTTGTTTCTAGGAAAGATTGCTACATCGCTGTGAATTCATTAGCACTTGCCAACAGACGAAAACGCTCTTCCCTGCAGCTCTGATAGCAGTCACGAGGAGACTGCCCTTATACCCCATCATCGAGCTATAAATAAGAATATAGAGTGGCAATCGCATCGCCATATTTGAAAACTTTTGAACCTATGTCCGCCATGTTTTAACTGGTCAACAAATGGGCGTTGTTCCTATAGTAGTAGTAATGACTGTATAGAAGATATTGCATCTTATGAATCTTATTTTATATCGCATTAGCCCACATATTCCATTACTAACACTTCTTTATTTTAACAGCTGTCAGGAAACCCATGCAGCAACCGTTTATTCCATACATCTTACGTTAATATCGAAACTTAAAGATGTGGATACAAATGGGCGTGGTTGCTATAGGACGAGGCTGAAAAGACTGTTGCATCTTGTGAATCTTATTTTATGTTGCAGTATCTCATATATCCCATTTTTACCAGTGGGAAGGAAACCCACGCAACATTTTTTCCTTATACCTTACATGAACATTAAAGCTTTAAAATGTGAAACAAATACAAAAGTGGGCTTGGTTCCTGTAGGATGAGACGGAAGAGGTAGTCCAGGATAGTAGTATCTTGTGAATCTTATTTTATTTCTCAATAACTCTGATACCAAATTTTTACCAATACTTTTTTTTTTAATAGTAGTCAGTAAACCCAGGTAGCAACATTTTATTCTATACATCATAGTTAACTGGAGTTGACATGTTTTCTTTTTTTCTACTGCAATGAATCGTCGGTAGAGTGAAACGTAAGCAATGAGCATATTCAAATGTCTAATTTTTTTTTTTTTTTTTTTTTTGTAAATTAGTAATGGTAGCATTATGAAAATGCTGACGAGATCGAATACGCTTTCAGTGGAAAACACGTAACATTCAGTTTCGTCGGACAGACATAGGCTACTTGAAGTCATATTTATGCCAGTATGTAATACAGACCTGAATTCTGGTGGCTGGTGATGTTCTACTGAATTTTCCTGTGCCACAGAAGAGAAAGTTTCTTCGGTGGAAGCCTAGAAGTCTCTTTTCTTTTTAAATGAGATGGAAAATCGAATATATTTGGTATTGCATTGGGCAACAAACGTCTCCTCTCGTTTACAAAATAGGCTACATGTGTTCAGTATCGAAATGTGCGGAACACAAAACACTATGTATTGTGGGAAACCATTTCTCTCTCTTCATTAGTGAAACCCACAGCTTAGTTAACAAATCATTTTTTAGTGGGAATCTGTAAAAAGAATGAACATGTTACAGAATCTTTCTATCAATAACTGTTATGATATGTATAGTGATATCAAATTATGGCAGACTACTGACTTAAAATATGACATATTCTTTGTTTTGTAGCTTCGGTTGCTACAATTATAAACAGAACACACAAAAGTCATCTTAATTACGGGATTTAAAAATCTCCACGTGCTTATACATCTCCTTCTGCTAAAGCGAGCTAACCAGCTAAAACATGGCGGTCGGCATTTCAAGCTAGTACCAGGGCTGGTAAATTTTATTTACCCGCCCTGCTAGTACCATCAAGAGCGCTGATACAGACGTGCACGCCACGCTATATTCTACTTCTATCTCGTTGTACCCTATCCCCGCGGTGCTCAGGTTTAAGACGAAGTACGCGTCTTGTAGCAGCCTTGCAAAATACCTATTCATAAACTGATTTACTATTAATACAAGTATTAAAATAGTTACTCTTAAACCGTAAATGTAACAGAAACAATGCAAAATTATTTGTTGCAACTGGAAAGTGTAATGTAGACATGTTCACAAGATGTGTGTTCGTAAATTTGTTTAAAAGGTAATGGTATCAAAAATAATACAGCTATTTATGCAAAAAGTTGTAAAATGATAGCGTTTTAAGCACGAGAGGTGAAGATTGTCCACAGACCCGAAGGGGGGTTGAACAACACGGTGAGTGCTTAAAACGCTAGTTTTGCACGAGTTTCATACAAGATTTTTTAGACAGTCCCTCGAGAATCTCTAATGTATTTATATTTTAAAGGAAATAAAATTATTGATTCGTTCTCTCGCAATGGCGAACTTCTGATGTTAAAGACGAATGAGTATTGCAATGGTATGGAAAGAGAGAGATGTCACGGAATTCGGATATGTTATGGTGATTGTTTTGCTGTATGTTAGGAAATTTTTTCTGCTTGTCAGGCATGCACTTTTTGCCATTTGATTAAAGTTGTAAAGCAAACGTTGTAAATTATCTTCTGAAGTTGTCATAAACACAATACCATCATCTGGAGACCGAGTCATGGCGGGATAACCATTACATCTAGTACAGAGGAAATGCTGTACTCCCATGCCTATCCAGAGGCTATAGGTGGGAACCCCACCACTGGACTTACTTCCACTAGGCTAGTAACCTGTTGGAAGGACATCTTCTTACTGAAAAGTCTCTACAAATACAACAACAATAATAATAATAATAATAATAATAATAATAATAATAATAGTAATAATAATAATAATAACAGTTTTAATAATAGACCTTGCAAAATCATTACAAGCACGCTTATGTTAGTCTTAGACCGACTACTCTGGAACTGGAAATTTATTTGTGCCAGTAGTGAAGTTCGAATATTTGAGACTGAAAATTGCTTTAATCACACCATAAAATTTCTCACATTCTTGTACGTGAACCACGTTTGTTAAGATAATGGTCAAGTGCTGTAAAAACACAAATGAACTACAAGCAAGAGATGAACAATACAGACTTAAATATCGAAAGTCTGGTTTGAAATAGAATCTAAAATTCTGCATTTTATCGGTACATAAGTATGCGTGACCTTCTACCTTGCGTTCACGAAAACAGGCAAGAAAGCTCACAATACAGTACAGACTGATTTTAAACCTATAAATATCATCAGCACCTGAGAAATAGAGCCTACAGGATATTGGCTCTCCCTTCCTTTTTTCATACTTAGTACTAAATTGTAAGTTAAGGAAAACCTGGATAATTTCAATACACGCTCTTATTTTAGCACACTCGTCTTTCTGTTCTTCCTCCTCGCCTTTCTGTTCTATCTCTTTGTTTTTCTGGACTCCTCATTATTCTGTGCTTCCTCCTCTTAATATTACTCCTCGCCTTCCCTTTCTTCTTGTTTTTCTGCTTTTCCTCTTAGATTTTCTGCTCTTCCTCGTCGTATTTCTATTCCTCTTCTACTTTTTATTCTTTTTTCTCGTCTTTCTGTCCTTTTTTCTATTACTGTACTTCTGGACGTATTGTTCTTCCTCTTAACTTTTTCATATTTTCCCGTCTTTCTTTTCTTCCTCTTCGTATTTCCGTTTTCCTGCTCGCCTTTCTATTCTTTCAGACTCATTATTCTCTGCTTCCTCCTAGTTTTTATTCCTCCTGCTCTTTGTATTCTTCCTCGTAGCCTTTCTGTTTCTCTTCGTTTTTCTTTCTTTTTCCTCGCGTTTCTGTTCTTCTTTGTCTTTATATTCTCTCTCCTTTCCTTTCTGCTTTTCGTCGTCTTTATATCATTCTTTCTAGTATTTCTGTTCTTCCTCCTCGCCTTGTGTTGTAAATGCATTTGTCTGGAGGTGAGGAAAAGAACAGTGATTATTAAGTATTTAAATTTTATATTCTCCTTTATAGAGACACGAAATATCTGGCGAAACTACCGACAGTGAGTGTGATAGTACAATTTCACAACGAACACTGGAGCACACTTCTGAGAACTGTGGTCAGCGTCCTCAACAGATCACCAGAACATCTCCTCAGGGAAAAAATTTTAGATAATGACTTCAGTTCAAAAGGCAAGTGGTATAGATACTAAGTATAACTCCATATCCACAGACCCAAAGAGAGAAATGAGTCAGCTTAAATAACTATATCGCCATATTTCTTCTAAGATGTTATTATTTATTACAGCCTTAGCTATGATATTACCAGCTTCCTTAAAAATGAGGTCCTCGGTCTTTATGGAGATATTTATATTATGACTGTTCTAAGTGAGAAGAGATTGTTGAAGATAATTCTCGGTGTCGGCAAACAAAATCTAGTCATTTCCGAAGAGTAATGTGTTAAGGGATTTTTTTTATAAAAATAAGTACATCTATACAATTGACGTTAAATACTATTATCTTTTAATGGGGTAACAATATTTATGAATGGAATGAAACCGAAGTGTCTATTTCTTGACCAATTTCTTTCTACAACAATTTTTTTCAACAATTTATTGATCGATCAGCGCAATTAGCGCTATACAAATCATTTCTAAAAAATATAAATACAATATATGACACTGAATTGAGGGCAGCCTAGATTGGGCTCCTCAATGAACAAAAATAATTGTTAATAAATAATTGATTACATAGGTTGGTGTGATGATAAATTTTGATCATAATATGAGGTCCATTTGAAGTCGGCTTTTGATTCTGGTGGGAAATTAGGACTTCCTTCCGAGAGATTAATGGATGGCACCTGGGATATTTTCTAGTTTGTTATAGAACTTCTTAGCTTGTGAATGAATAAACTGTTTGATTGTGTCAATACCAGTTTCTCTGTGTAGTTGGCTGTTACGGAAAAACCAAGGAGAATTGAGTGAAATTCGTAGGATTTTATTTTGAAGTGACTGGATGTGTTTAATTTCACTTATTGCAGCTCCTCCCCAGACAGGACAGGCATAAAGCAGTAGAGGTCGTAATAGAGATGTGTAAAGTAGCATGCAATTTTTGTAGCTTTAAAGATGATTTCTTTTTGAGGAGCGGATATAATTTAGCGAGTCTTGCGTAGGCCAATTTAAAACAACAATTTAAAACATTTCTTAAGTAGTCAAATATACCTTGACGTTTGTGCCCATAAACCACGTAATAACAATTGTAAAACATTTATATTATTTTGTGATTTAATCATATAAACATATCCAAGCAGTGGTAATATATTAGTAATCATTCCTCATATTATTTTTATGTTTACAAAAATCACTATTTAAAAGTCATGCAAACATTAAAACATTAATGATTGGTAATGAGATTATAAGCTTATTCCTTTCTTTCTTGTTAAATAAAGAGAGATACTGTAGAACCAAACTATTGCACAGAAAATTGTAAAATTAATAGCTTCTGTAGACAATTGTGCGTGCAAATCAAGTGGGGTCAGGACTATTGGCTTGTAATCCTTTAAGAAAGAGAGGTCCGAATAAAATTATTGCTGTCCTACCTGTATGTCATGCGGTCTTTTGTAACGATTCTTCTGTGCTGGAGACATAAAGATAGATGTAGATGTTATCACTAGGTCCTGGATTATACATTACTTAAAATAATTTATATATATTACTTAGAATAATCAGGCATAAAAGACAATTAATACATAAAAAAGCACAATAGACAGGCAAAAAATTCAATTAAAATGAAAGAGGGGCTATAGGTTCAAGACAATACATAGGCCTAATATAATTCATCATTTAATTTATATGATATTCATGCAGTACATCTTGCTGTTCATTGCTCATTACCACAGTGTACACCCTTAGACACAAAAATGGCCAATCTCCTGTAGCATGAATATCTGAGTCCACTTCGGGCAGCTCCTGGTTCACATGACTATTAAAAGGATGTTTGCACCTAATTTACTCCTTGAATATATCTTCGTTGCGGATTATTCATAACATTTGACCTATAAACAATTAGAAAAGGCAACAAACAAACAAAGGAAAAACAGAGCGGAGTCGTACAAAATAAATTCCTTCACGTGTAAACCTAAGCTCTCACTTAGTCAACAAAAGTACTGAGTGATAATCACGTCAAGGTGAGTGTCCATGATGGGGATACTGCTAATGATGACAGAGAAAAACTGATGTGCTTTTAGTATCAGTTTGTTATTGCGTAAAAATGTATTTGTGTGTGACTGACTTAAAGAAAGAATTAATTCATTTATGGTTTTCAGTCCAAGGGCAAGTCTTTCACTGCAAACCCAGCATTCTCCAATATTTTATATTGTCTACCTCCCTTTTAGTTTCCGCATACTATCCATATATCTTAATGTCGTCCATCATGTGATATCTTCTTCTGCCCCAAACTTTTCTTTCGTTCACCATTTCTTCCTGTGCATTCTTTAGAGTAGACAATTCCTTCTCAGCCGGTGCCGTGTTTGCAGTTTTTCTTGGGAAAGCTAAATCCAGTAGTTTTCCGTTACTTTCCACGCACGCACGCACGCACGCACGCTCGCTCGCTCACTCACTCACTCACTCTTTTTTGTAATCTTTTTTCTATCGTTTATATGTATTTATTGCAAATGTAATTGAAAATTTGTAACTAGGGAAACAATCTTGAATTAATATTGCTTATGTTATTCGTAAATATGTAAGTAGGAAGGTATAGCGATTCATAATTTGGATGGTATTTAACTATAGTTCTATTATCCTCGTATATCTTGTCACAAATATATTTATTGATTACGTAATTGGTAAATTCGCGATTTTAAAAATGTAATTATTTAGAAATGTCAAAACATGTAATATTACAACCTATGTAATGGGGCATGTTGAAATATATTTAAAAAAAAACTCACTCAATCACTCACTCACTTACAAAAAAAATCCCTCCCCCTCCCGCTCCCACTCCCCCTCCTTCCCTCCCTCTCCCTCCCTTAGTTATATTGTCATTTTTTTCTCATTTTTCTTCTGTTCCCTTCTATAATTTATATCTTTCTTCTTCATTTTTTATTCGTTTCTCTCATTCTTTCTTTTTTAATATCGTCTTCTTCTCTTCGTCCCTCAGTATTAGTTTATCTTTCCTTCGTTTCATCTTTCTGCTATTCGCTCTCTATCTTCTCTTTTTGTGTGCTTTACTTCATTTAGTGTCCCTTAATTTCTTCTCTTTCTTCCTGTCTTTTTTCGTGTTTGCTGCTTTATTTCCATTCCACTTCCTTTCCTCAGAAAGTAGCAATCTTTCTGAATGCAAGGGAGAAGGGCGTGCTATTTATTCTCTTACATTATTTCTGCGCTATCGCCATAAAAATATTTCCCTAGAGGAGTGTTGAAATAAATCAGCGAGGCCATAGAGAACGTGTAGATACCAACTGCCCGACATAATGGAAAAATCCAAACTGACAGTTTAGCATTCATTTCATTTCCCCTTGTTTCTGTTTTGTTTTTACGCTCTCATTCCTATCTTCTACCTATTTGTCATTGTCTTGAACCTGTCTCCAAAGGAAGCAATTATTGCTGTCAGAAACAGAACATTTTTAGACGTTTTCACCGAGAAGCCTTTGCAGAAGCTGTTCCAAAAGACTTAGCGACTTATTACGAGTTTGATATAGCAAGGAAACAAAGCTTTGGCTAACAAAAGACGACGCAGAGCGTTTGTTCGCAATGTGCGGTCTTCCAGTTAACTGCAAAGTTTCATGTCTTCGCCAGTGTACTCGTGATTTCAGCCCCTGTTCTTGATGTTCCACGAGTTAACGGAAACTTATATCGAAGTATTTCAACTGTAATAATCGTAAGCGAATGTTTAATTAGTCTATGACAATAAACCACATATAGCATGCTGTATTGTTCGCAGTTCTCGCAAAATACCTCACATAACTTGTGAGTAACCAGTGCTCGAAAATATTGTTGGTAAAATACGAATTTCATTAAAATCGGTAAATAATTTTATTATTAAACCAAATATATTAGGGTATACTGACTTAGCGTTGGGTAGATGGCTAATACATCAACTATACAGCGAAAACTCTTGTCAAAATCCTGGTAAGTTGAGTTTGAAATTTTTACAGACAAAATGATAGACAGATCGTTCTCGGTGGTCTAATGGTTAGCGTGCCTTCCAATGCATTCGAGTTCGCTCGTTCAAATACTGTCGAAAGCGATTAATTCTTAATGGTGATAAAAAACCCTTACATAGATTCGCAGAATAAATAGAGGCATATGTAATAGATTTACAGCAAATACGAGAATCATATCCCCGAATAGGAGGGCTTCAGGCTAAATTAACCGGTCGTTTCTCGATCATGCCAAGATTCAATTCTGGAAGTGGGACAATGGACCCGAATTGGAGGGTGAAGTGCGAATTAGTTCAACTCTCCATGTACATTTCAAGGTGAAGGGAAGGTTTTTCTCGGGATGCTTCTGTTTGCCTATCAGAATTTCACCAATTCCGCATTACTGTCTTATTAAATCGTTCCAAGAAGAGGAACACACGGACTTACACAATCGGTGTAACATTCTCGTATCTACAGTAGGATTCACTTGTCCCGTTTTAGTTGATGTAACCCTGCATTTTATAGACTGCTCTCGAAATTGCTGTACCCATTTATAGAAGATGTCAACGCAAGTTTAGGCGTAACACTTTTATACTATAATGAGTCATCTGCGCCTTTCTCATCGAAAACAGGCAAATTTGTATATTATTAGGTGGTTAAGGAACGTTAGCGCCAGTCGATGTTAGGCACTTTTTCCTTGCAGTATTTTTTTATTTTACTTGGTTATTTAACGACGCTGTATCAACTACAAGGTTATTTAGCGTCGATGGGATTGGTGATAGCGAGATGGTATTTGGTGAGATGAGGCCGAGGATTCGCCATAGATTACCAGACATTTGCCTTATGGTTGGGAAAAACCTCGGAAAAACCCAACCAGGTAATCAGCCCAAGCGGGAATCGAACCCGCGCCCGAACGCAACTCCGAATCGGCAGCCAAGCGCCTTAGCCGACTGAGCTACGGTTATGGATCTGTGAAATTTCTGACATGCATTTTTATACCAAATAATCTGAAACGTTTATCACATATTTGTTACAATGTGCAATACACAAATTTTTACTTTGTTATTCCAATGAATTTACTTATAATTAACTTTTGTTTGTTTTTTAATACTGAATTATGTACTGTCTTCCTCCAACGAGTTTAGTGCTGGGACCTGAGGTATTCTTGCCATCGGTGCGGGGGGATTGCAGGTAGATTCTTTTGTTGCTACAGCTAAGCCGAGCAGAGCTGAGTGGGAAATATTAATCGTCCAAAAATATGCAGTCTTCAGTTTGTAGTAGTGTGTGAATATTTCCTATACATATTGTTTACCTAGGCCTATGTGATTTTTTTTATAAATATATTAAATAATATTTTTGCAATTTTTGCTCAAACATTTCCCTGATGTTAGCTATGTTAACATTATATGAATTACTCATATTAAATATTTCACCGTTACAAGTCATTTTTAAGGAAACATGCTGTGGAAAATGGGTCAACGAGACGAGTAGATATTTTAGCGTACAATGCTGACACTAAACAGGGCATCATTGTGGACCCCACGATACGTTTTGAAGTAGAATGTCATCAGTCAGGCGAGGTCCACCTTGAGAAGAAGTCGATCTATGAGCCTACAGTCAACTATTTCAAGCTGAAATATGCCTTAATTCACGTTGAGGTATTCGGCTTGCTCATAGGTGCTCGAGTGACTATACTAGCTTTTTTCAAAGAATTTCGGCGGCAGTTTGCTCTGCCAACATCTCTGAGGGATGACATTGTGATAATTGTGTTAAAAAATCCAGCCAAATCCTAATTAATCACATGGTGCCACATTAATAGCAATTGTAATTTTTGACGCCCTTTTCTTTGTTTCCCTTTTTTAAAACTTAATATCTATGTTTACATATGTATAATAATTTTTTTTAGGATATACTGAATGCGTAAAGGCTACCCTCAGTGGGGGGGCAGTTTAATAATAATAATAATAATAATATTATTATTATTATTATTTTTAAATTGATTACTTTACAAATTTAATTCAATTCTACTAATCACTAAATTTTATACGATGATTCTTTTCATTTATATTATTGTAGTTTTATTATGATTTTTATGTTTATTTATTTTATTGTATTTGTATTTCTGATGGTGTGATGGCCTTAACTTCACCAGAATAAAGAAATAATAGACTAAATAAATAAATAAAATGTTCTGCAATAATGTCCTTCTCTGAACACGTAAGTGCGAATGGTTGTATCTCTATCTCGCCAAAAATACGTTAGGAAACTAATAGGCATACTGCTTTCGTAAATTGGGCGAATGTTTCCAGTATGATTGTACTTCCTTCCAGACTGGCGATGCCACTGTTCCCTCCCACTCCAGTACCGCGCTAGACTAGTCGTAACCGCATTCCTCTCAGCCCTAAACTCCTCAGAGGATGACAGTACATGTAATTGTATATTCTCCAATTTATGTAGAACTGCCGTAGTAAGCGAAAGTCTATCTGCTGGTGGATAAGTAAATGCGGGCCACCTTATAGAAGTGGACGCACCGTACGTACTTCCTGCTCGTAGTCCATCAACATGCTTTGTACAGTGCACAGTTGAATTCGAAAGTTCTAGCCAGAGTTAGGATTTTGTTTAAAAACAGACCTGCAACTCTTTGAAACGCGGTGAACCGAATTATTATTTCCGACTTGGAGTTACTTTTAGCCTTAACGTTAGCTTCACTGCTGTAGCGAAAGCGGGCCGAAGACTGTTATCTCTACAGACCTTACTTTCTTCCCGTCCCTCTCGCATCGAACGGAATATATGTAGCGAGCTGCGGTAAAAATACATTTCCCTTTGAACTTATATAACTTCCCTCCCTTTTGCTCCTACAAATCATTTTAAACTGATAGTGCTGACGTTCATTTTCGTGTATATATGGGCGAACTCTCGAGGCGCACGCCATAGGACAATGGTTCGCAGTTGTGCCGACTGGTTGTTTGAGTAACAAGGGTCCAAGAATGCTCAAGAGTCGAGACAATCGCAAGGACATTTTTGTCCCCCACAATTGCAAACAATTGAAGTGGTGCGCACTAGACGTTCGAGATCGGGACAGCTTAAAAAGTGACAGGAGATTTGAGAAAATCCCAAAGATGGTGTGTAACGTCTATACAGATATTAAGGTAGTGTAATTATGATAAATACTATTTGCTGTAAGTTGAGTGTGTCTATATTTAACAACAGCCTTCCTTACTTTGTTTAACTGTTGAATGATCTCTTGAAGTTGACTTACGGAAGATTTTGTGTAACTTGTTTCATACAGTTTGTATTTTGTAAGCCTAAGGCTTCGCGTTCTAATTCATGTTGCTACATAATTTTACAAGTTTTTTTGTTACTTTTTCGAAAGTACCCTACTATTTTTTGTTACTGGTATACGGTGTAAGGGGTATGAGTGCCGTCCTTTTCACAGTCGTCGGGTACGGTCTACCCACAGGATCAAAAATGTCCATACGACATATGGTCAAAACTTGATAGTTTTCCCAGAAAAAATATTTGTTTTCTTATTTTATTTGCGTTATACCGCTTATATGGTTAGTAAAATTACGAAAACAATTACATCAGTAGGTATATCTAGCAAAGAGTTAATATTAGTTTAAATAAATATTTGTGTTCCATTACGTTTTCGTTAAATTAAATAATATATGCTTAAATTTGTTAATATTCTGGCGTGAGAGACGTGGCAACTTGTTGAGCAGGCAGAACTCTGCACAGACTTACGTACATATCAGCTGAGTTCAAGCTCCCTGTCCACATGCGGATGACAGATCAGTACAGGATATTTGATAAACAACTTACAATATCATTAACAATTTAGGAATATCGTATGTTATTAATTTATGGAGAAAGTCGTCGTAATTAAAGTGAGGCAAGAAGGATGTACCGTAAACGTTTTCCGGAAAGGTTACCTAATCGGCGAACTTTTGTAGAAGTTTCTCGACGATTATTAGAAACTAAGGGCCGTATTCATAGACATTTTTAGCACGGGTTTCCGGTGGATGATCATCGTTTTTCGTATTCATAAACCAGTGTTAGCGATAGGATTGATTTGAATTCTGTACAAGTAACCATTCGATATCCGGGGCTAGCTTAGTACGATCGTAACGCGTGCTGCGAAATGTCTATGAATAGCACCCTAGGAGCCTCTTACCCTGTTTCGAAAACCACACAACCATACATTTATTTAAAAATGGCATTGGTTTATGGAAGTGGGAGAGATTAAAATTCGTGTGATTTTGTGCAGTAAATCATTATTGTTTCTTTTTTAGATGTACAATTAAAAATGGAGCAGTATTGTTAAATAAAATGGAAATTATCATAATGTTCTTCTATTAATGAGATTGAAAGTTTGTGTTTGCTGCTCGTGTTATGCAAACAACAGTTGTCTTGGTCCGCCCCTGCATTAGAACAGAGCATCTGTTTTGTACCGTTATGTCTGTACCCGCTTGAGCTGCAGTGTGTACTTCTAAACCCCCTCCTCCCCATCCACCAACGTTGTCAAGCGTCTAATATTGTAAACTTTAATAATAATTACTTAAATATTGCAATTCTAAAAAAATTGTGAGGACAATTTTTGTCTTCCTTATGACATGAATAATCATCAGTTAAAATAATGGTACTCGTACTTATACCCCTTACACCCTGTAGAAGTGTAGCCTACATTTTGACGTTGTCTGTGTAATATTGTTTCCCTTCATTATTTTTTGGCCCTCGTTTTGTTTGTAGAACTTCACCATTTCCACTTTATTTTCTCTTACTATTTCTATAGCTATGTTTTTATTGTGCATAAGTATGTTTCGCGTCCATGTCAAAGCAATACGGTACTGAATAACATTATTTAAAAATATATTGCAACTCACTCACTCACTCACTCACTCACTCACTCACTCACTCACTCACTCACTCACTCACTCACTCACTCACTCACTCACTCACTCTTTCCTTTCTTTTAAATTTATTTTCAACATGCTCAATTGCACAACTACGTCTTGATGTTCTCTTGTGATACAATAATTATTGCAAGTGTACGGACAATATTGAACATATGTTTGTTTTTACAAGTTGAAGGATTATACAATATTTTCTTCTACAGTACGGTCGCGCCACTCTTGATCCGAAGAACATGGGCTGGAACATGCCTGTATAGCGCGAGGTAACACGCGGCATTTTAGATCCGTAATCTCGGGCGTATTGTACCCATATAACTTTCATTAATTAATGGCTTGCACACAATCATAATTTTGTTTCACTGACCTGTATTACAGGTCCCCATTCACTCGACTTTCTTTGTCATGCGGTCGTAATTCTTGGACTTCAGTAACTCTGTAAGGTTTCAAGTTTAAAAGTTTAGTAGCCGTATGGGCTGAAGTTTTTGATACGCCTACTTCTTGTGCAACACGACTTAAGGATTTATTAGGATAACGTTCAAGTGATGTAGGCTACCAATATCATCAAGTTTTGCTTCTGTTAGAACCTTTCGTTTTGGTCTACGACAGTGATGTCAACTGATGCCTATAGGAGCAAGCGCGCGCTTTAGAGCCCAGGAGAGCCTCAGCGCTTTACAGCGGAAAGGAAAGAGACAGACGAACGAGGTAGTATATGCCGCTTGGTCGAGCTATATTCAGGGATGGCCAACACTGATTCAATGGATAAAGGGAAGAGAACTTATTAAAACTATATCATTGTTAATTTTTAGATTTGTCTGAGAAGTTAAGTGCATTATAAGAGTACAAGTTTTAATATTAATGTTCATTTTTCACAAGTTTGCTTTTTTATTCAAAAGGAATATTTTCTCAACTTTTTTTTTTATAGAAAAGTGAAATTTTCAGATATGTTTGTTTAGTAGCCTTACAGGTACTAAAACAATGTTTTCGTAAATCTAATATATCGTAAATACGTATTACTGAAGATAGTGAATTAGAATGTTTGAAAATATTCGCATGGAAAATGTTTGTAAGGAAATGAATTAACAAAGCAAATACTGTTACATCACAAACAAAAGATATGTGCCTATGTGTTGGTAAAACTCCAGCTCTATAGCTTTAGCAGATTTCGAGATAATTTAATATTGTGATAACAGAAAGTTGCGCGCCAATATCACCTAAAAGCATACTGCGATAAGAGTTTTATTATGTAACTAGCCGTACCCGTGCGCTCCGCTGCACCTGTTAGAAATAAATATAAAGTAATTACATAATTAAAATAGGACGTTTGACATAGGGAACAACTTTTACAACAGCGCAAGATAATCTGCTTCGCTCATTATGCAATTTTTTTGCATTGCATTTATTGCATATATATTTTATGTATTTTAACACGATTCAATTGAGCATAGTTAAAATTTGAATTATAAAATAATGGATTGCTAAGCTAACGTACTATTACTGCATACTAAATCAATACACTCTCGTTGTTCGTTAATTCTCTGAGATTAAAATGAGTGTACATAAATATTATTTTAAGAAATACAGAAAACGAATGTACAAAATAGCCTATCAAATTTTCTGTGCATAAGAAGCAATTTTAATCTTACCTGTCCTCGATTTACTCAGACGTTACTGTAATAACATTATAGCATTATGTGTCCATCTAGAGAAACTACACTTTCCAATGGTGAAATAATAATTAATTATACAAATCGGTTAATTTAGCTTCTGATATTACTTCATACAAACACAGAAACATTCTCTGTAGGCTATGTTTAATAGCTTTCGATTGTTGATGTCCAAGGCCCCTTATAGACGAAGTCATTTGTTCTTAATTCATTGCACCGTCTTAGATGCATTATTTTAATTTTAAACTCATATATCTCATTAAATATCAGTCCTATCAAAATTTTGTAAAGAATAAAACTTATCGGAAATCATTTTTAAAGAAACTTTTGCTATGTAATATTTTTCACAAAAATGAATAATAAGCGAGATATTTCGATTTATTTAATTCAGGCCCCCTTATAACTCCCGTTTTAAATAAAGTATTTTGAATGCCGTATAGCCTAAAATCTAAGTTACAACGAACTTAATTTATATTCCAATTTTCATATAAATCGGTTCAGCCATTATCGCGTGAAAAGGTAACAAACATACAGACAGACATACAAACAAAAATGTCAAAAATGCCATTTTCGGTTTCAGGATGGTTAATTATATATGTTAGGACCAATTATTTTTGGAAAATCGAAAATTACGAGAAAAATTTCGGCTACAGATTTATTATTAGTATAGATATTAGTTACAGTTAAAACATATACCTAGACAACTTTGCTTTGTACTATAATATTGTTTTGATTACTTTTATAAGGCTAAAGATACCATCAATATCAATTTCAACTTATCATGTCATATTCAGTGTCTTTCTTTGGGATAACACTTTCTTTATGAATGATGTGTTTAATTCACTTAGTACAGTATAGTTGTAGTTATTGTGGAATTTGTGTGAATATCCCTTCTTTACTCTTTATTATGTTATTAACGTTTAAAACACAACTGCAATATTAGCCTAAGAAATAGGTGTTAGTACTTTTGTTTTACAGACAACATAGAAAATAACAAACAGAAAGACGCCATATAAAAATAACGACAAAAAATTTCACGTTCCGTTTGAAGTTTGTGCACCACTGTTTTCTTAACCCAACAGGCTGCTTATTCCCCCTAGCATACCTAGCGCTTAATGCCGCGCACGACGTCAAGGTCAGAAAAATGCGCTTGCTTTGACATCACTGGTCTACGAATTTTAGAGTTCAGCGACCCCGTTCCGTTTCTCTTAATCTAATGACTAGGCTTCGTAATTCAGCTACCTATAAGCTGGAATGAAGTTGCTTGATTCGAAGTATATGTGACGTCACAGGCCAGGTATAGGTATGTTCGTAAACAAAATAGTATACGCTCTGCCTTTCGCTAAAACAAGTCACAGCCGGGACGGAGTCATAGTGAGTAGTCTTATCGACCACTGCTCTTACTAGTGTTATTTAAATAACTTAATCTTTGTGGCTGATTGAAGGCTCATTGCAGAGGTAAAATGTCTTGGGTAAGACACTCAAGGGTATAATATTGCAGGGCATAGTTGAAGAATTAATACAAGAGGGTGGGAGTGCATTATATAGCGAAATTTATAAACTTGTACTTGCTATTTGGGAAAAGGAAATTGTACCAGAACAATGGAAGGAGTCCATAATTGTACCTATTTTTAAAAAAGGGGACAAAACCAACTGTGGTAACTTTCGAGGAATATCACTTTTGTTGACGTCGTACAAAATTTTGTCCAATATTCTTTTGAGAAGATTAACTCCGTACGTAGATGAAATTATTGGGGATCATCAGTGCGGTTTTCGGCGTAATAGATCGACTATTGATAAGATTTTTTGTATTCGACAGATAATGGAGAAAAAATGGGAGTATAAGGGTACAGTACATAAGTTATTCATAGATTTCAAAAAGGCTTATGACTCGGTTAAGAGGGAAGTATTATATGATATTCTTATTGAATTTGGTATTCCCAAGAAACTAGTTCGATTAATTAAAATTTGTCTCAGTGAAACATACAGCAGAGTCCGTATAGGTCAGTTTCTATCTGATGCTTTTCCAATTCACTGCGGGCTAAAGCAGGGAGATGCACTATCACCTTTACTTTTTAACTTCGCTCTAGAATATGCCATTAGGAAAGTTCAGGATAACAGGCAGGGTTTGGAATTGAACGGGTTACATCAGCTTCTTGTCTATGCGGATGACGTGAATATGTTAGGAGAAAATACACAAACGATTAGGGAAAACACGGAAATTTTACTTGAAGCAAGTAGAGCGATCGGTTTGGAAGTAAATCTCGAAAAGACAAAGTATATGATTATGTCTCGTGACCAGAATATTGTACGAAATGGAAATATAAAAATTGGAGATTTATCCTTCGAAGAGGTGGAAAAATTCAAATATCTTGGAGCAACAGTAACAAATGTAAATGACACTCGGGAGGAAATTAAACGCAGAATAAATATGGGAAATGCGTGTTATTATTCGGTTGAGAAGCTCTTATCATCCAGTCTGCTGTCCAAAAATCTGAAAGTTAGAATTTATAAAACAGTTATATTACCGGTTGTTCTGTATGGTTGTGAAACTTGGACTCTCACTTTGAGAGAGGAACATAGGTTCAGGGTGTTTGAGAATAAGGTGCTAAGGAAAATATTTGGGGCTAAGCGGGATGAAGTTACAGGAGAATGGAGAAAGTTCCACAACACAGAACTGCACGCATTGTATTCTTCACCTGACATAATTAGGAACATTAAATCCAGACGTTTGAGATGGGCAGGGCATGTAGCACGTATGGGCGAATCCAGAAATGCATATAGAGTGTTAGTTGGGAGACCGGAGGGAAAAAAGACCTTTAGGGAGGCCGAGACGTAGATGGGAGGATAATATTAAAATGGATTTGAGGGAGGTGGGGTATGATGATAGAGACTGGATTAATCTTGCGCAGGATAGGGACCGCTGGCGGGCTTATGTGAGGGGGCAATGAACCTTCGGGTTCCTTAAAAGCCATTTGTAATAGTTGAAGATATTTGAACTAATATTTTCACTGTCAATATAGACAACATTACATATACATTGTGTAAAATAAACCTAAAAGTGACAAAAACAGTGTACTGAAAGACACTGCAATTATATCAAAAGGCACGAAATTGTGTTGAACGTAGTCCAGAAGAATCAGTGCCATAAAAATCTGAAAATTATTAGGATATTAACTCGACGTTTAGCATGGATTTGTGTAGCATACTATGATGTTCAGTGTCCACATCCGAATTAATAAATTAAAAAATTTACATTTCAGGGGATATCTAGAAAGTGTACAAAAGCAGGAAAAGTTTTATTGGGAGAAAGATGGTTTAATTGACGAAGTCATCGATCGGTTTTTAATGAACAAAGGAGAGACAGATAGCGAGGACGAAGCATGTGAACACTCTAAAGAGGAGCAAGCCGCCACTGACATGATGAAAGGGATAGCACCAAGAGAGAGGGTAAGTACATATTATGCTGTCTCTGTTCAAAATTTTGTCTCAAGTTGTTCCTCAAATACTGTAGTTAGTAGTATTTTGTGAATAGTGAAGTGAAGTGAATTTGTGTCTTGTTGTACCAATTTAATATAATGCAATTCACAATTTAAACAAAATGTTTTCGGAGATGCGTGGTTTCACTGTTACCTTAAATATTGTAATGAGTGTTATGCTCTTGTTTTTAATAATAATGGTAGGCAATATGGGAAAACGCGGGAAAGCCTTGAAGTTGGACTGTATGAACTTCGTTATTAATGCACACAAATTCTTTACTGAAGAATATCAGCCACTGAAATGCGGAAGGCAAACAATATCTCTGTGCCGAGTGTTATCGAAAGAACTGGTACATAGGCGGGTACATCATCTCGTAGTGTTAACAGGATTAAAAAAAACTAAAAGGAAGCCCTAGAAAGTGAAAATGGAAGTGTGCTGCGAATTCCAGGAAAGAAACGCCCGAACAGGACCCCTAAAAAACTGCAATTGTGCAATTGACTCATTTTCTGCCGCCGCTATAAGACGAGTAATTTATTGTTTATATCGAACTAATTTTTTTTGCTTAGTTTCAAAAAATATAAATGACTCGTTAATTAAGGAAAACTTATTCACTGGGAGCATATGGAGGTTAAAAGATATTCTAAAAGAAAATTAAATTTAGGTATGTCGAAAATACTGAAGGGAGATAATTTTAATTGGAAAGATCAGGTGTTATTAAAAGAAAATTAAATTCTTAAGAAAAATGAAAAAAAAAAAAAATACGCACCACTGGACGCACCGTTATTTGTGTAGACAAAACTTGGGTTAATGTGAACTATACGAAAAGCAAAGTTTGGAAAAGCGATGATCACGAAATTGACTTCCCCACTTGAAACCCGAATAGGAAAAGGTCAGCCGTGTATTATATTACACGCTGGATGTTCAACAGAATTCGTTCCCATCGCGCTTCTAACTTTCAAATCTAAGTCAACTAAGGATTCCCACGAAGAGATGAACAGTACTATATTTAAGAACGGATTCATTAATCAATTATTACCAAACATTCCTCCTTATAGTTATTATGGACAATGTCGCCTATCATTCAACAGAACTCAATAAGGCACCGATTTCATCAACAACGAAATCTGAACTGCAGTCCTGGCTCCGTAACAATAACGTTGGATTGATTTACGATTCACGAAACCTGTATTCTATGAACTTATAAAAACGAAAAAAGACAATTATTTCAAAACATATGAAATCGATCAAATTGCGACAATACACCCCCCCCCTACTGTACTGCGACAGCTACCATACTATTGCGACTTAAGCGCGATCGAATTAATATGGGAACAGGTTAAAAATGACGTTTGCGAAGCATAATGTATTATTCTAAATTAGATGTGAAATTGTTGTTTGAGAGCGCTCTTGCAAGTGACGGGAGAAAATTGGAGGAAGGCCTGTGAACACGTAGAGAAACACGTGTTCAAATTTTATTGGCAGAAGGATGGAAATTTATGATTGGTTCGTAATCAATTTGGACGACACGGATACGTAGTAGAATCAGAATTTGAAGAGGAAGAGAATGTCGTGGTCGTTGGAAGGAGTGTCGACCTTACTGACGTCACCATACGAGTAAATGAGGGTAGAGAGAGATGGTGAGTATTCTTTTTCTTTCTATACAAGTAAATCTTTATGGACTCTAGAGTGTTAGGCCTATGTATTTTACAACATTCATTTCAGATACACTCTTTAAAAAGTGACAGGGGATTCTGTATTTTCGTGAAAAGTTTATGTTCTCGGTCGAGTGTTATGATTTTGAAGGAATTAGTTGTTGTACAGTATGTGAATATGATTGAAAGTTAAATTTAATGTACGAGTAATTTATGTGTTGTTATATTAATTATGATTTTTTATTTCCTTATTAAATACACATGTGTACAAGTATTTAAAATAGATTTACTGCATTTCATCTGAATGATGACGAAATTAATCTATACAAATATTTTTGGTAATTTTTCTGGTGATTTTCGATTTTCCAAAAATAATTGATATTAACATGTATAATTAACCATCCTGAGACCGAAAATAGTTTTTTTTTTAATTAGGACTGATATTACTATGATGTACGTACCGAGGTACATAATGATACTTCCGTGCAGGAATTCTGCATATATGGTGAGATATATGTTTTAAAATAACAATGCTTTTTTATATCATGGCCACGCCAGATTAATATACGAGTAATAATGATAAAATAAATGATTCCGCATTTATTTAAGGCGGCTTTAGAATCGTTGAACAACAATGGGATTAATATACGGATGATATGATGTAACTTTCGCCATTCTCCCGTAACTTCATCCCTCTTAGCTCCAAATATTTTCCTAAGCACCTTATTCTCGAACACCCTTAACCTCTGTTCCACTCTGTGTTGGCGTACAAAAATGTCACATTCATCAGGTTTTGCTAAACTGTTCATAATTTACGTAATAATATGAATAAGAATCTTCTGTACTAGGTAATACAAAAGTTCCTAGAGTATTTCATAGGAATAAAATATGAATGAGATTAGTTTTGACAAATAAAATTGCTATTAAATATAGGCTTATATGTTTGCTTTTAAGAATGAAACCTTCCCTAAACTAAGAAAATTATTAACTTTGAACTATTAAACCTTAGTAAGATGTTAAATGACGCAAAGTTCATATAGGTAGGTTCTCTAGAAATATATTTCTGTATTAAGCAATGCTATGATATTTTGAAGACTGATAAAAGTCAACAAAGATGCGAATATGAAATCATTCCTTATAGACAGGCCGTATGTAGGCTAGAATTTTTCTCTTAAGATATATTAAAGATGTGAATAACTTACCACTTTCATTAAATAAATAAATAAATAAATAAATAAATAAATAAGTAAGTAAATAAGTAAATAAGTAAGTAAAGAAATAAATAAATAAATAAATAAATAAATAAATAAATAAATAAATAAATTTATAAATAAGTAAATAAACAAATAAATAAATAAATAAATAAATAAATAAATAAATAAATAAATAAATAAATAAATAAATAAATAAATAAATAAATAAATAAATAAATAAACAGTTGAGCGTAAGGTACATGATGAAATGTTTTCTTTTCGGTGCCTGATGTACAACTGTTTTAAATTGAATTGACCCTGGCAGGCATTTGGCTAAGAAATTTATTAATAATTCATGTAAGTGATGCTATGTAAAGATTCATCTTTATTGACGAGAAAAGCTTAGTAAAGACAATTCATTTTGTTTGTCTACAGTTGAGTTTCCGAGATTTCTGAAAAGTGTTATAAATTTAATGGAAAATAAAAGCAAAAAAGTGCTTTCAGCTAGTACAACATAAAAACATAAAAATTACAATATTTTGTTTTGTTATAAAATGAAAATAATTACTGTACCAAAGGACAACGTTTTATAGCAAAAAGAAAAGTAATGTCATTTCATGAACACTCTTTAGGATTCCAGAATCGTCACTATTTTCTTTGAAATTACTGAATTTTCCAAAAATGTAAACTTAAAAAATTGGAATGCAATGTTAATTATCAACATTAGTTTTAAAAGTAATTAGTAGGGAAATAGACATTTATTCCAATTATGGAATGTCGAATTAACTTATTTCTATTGTATTATTGTTTGAAAAAGTTTTGATTCCTACAGAGATTTTTAATCTATATTTTCTATCATAGGCCAACGTTAATTACCACAGGACTGACAAGTAAGATAAAAAGACGTCGACATTTCACTTGTTCTAGAGAAAATGGAGACATATGCAAAGAAATATAATTTTTTTAAAAACCAAATAGGCCTACACAGATGAACACGTAAGAAGAACTATGATTCCGTAACAGTACTGTCGCAACATTAAGATTAATCTCCTAACTATTATGAAAACACAGCCAGCATACCACTAAGATTTATTTAAAATCATCTGCCCTCAAGAGAGGTTGACCACTGGGATCCGGAATTATAAACAGCAAAAAATAAAGATAAATGAAACGAGTAAAATAATATTATTCGATTTGTGCATTAAAACAAAAATTTATATGTTAACAAATGATAGTGTAGAATTTGAAGAGAAGACTTCAGAATTTCCAGAATGAAATTTCAGATGCAAAATTAATTAAAGAAGAGGAAGAAGATGTCTAAGCCAAAGAGTTCTGAAATTGATATTCTCGGAAAAAGTAACGATTTGTGATTTTTATAGTGACTATTACACTTTTACTACGTCACACTACTTTAGACCAATGAAACGATACGAAAGGACGTCTTTCAACCAACCATGGCTGCTATCGCATAATTTTATCGCGTCCCTAGCATTTGTTTAATTTTATCGCGTCCTTAGCATTTGTTTAATTTTATCGCGTCCCTAGCATTTGTTTATTTTTATCACTACCCTAGCATTTGTTTCTTTGTTTGCCAACATTTCAAACTGCACTGGTCTCGACGTCAAAAAAAAAAAAAAAAAATTACAAACTACTCCAGTCGATGCACAGCATTTCAAATATGACTCGCATTGGCATTCAAGAACAAGAATTAATAAAGATCACTGGTCATATATGAAGAGCACCATTCGGAAATCCTGAATAAGTTGAGGGATACACCGTGTACATCAGTTCTTTTACGCACACGTCCAATATAACATCAACTGAACCACCGACCACTAAAACATTCAAATTTGAAAATTGTACTTTCAATAATTGTTTCTTTTAAAATTGTTCATATTTATTTTTTATTTCATCATCGTTAATTAAAACGTTTCTTGTTTATTTCATCATCCCTAATTAAAACTTTTCTAACACTTGTTTATATTATTTAGGTTATGTTTGTTATAGCTTCTGCTATATGATATTATGGATAGTCACGTATCAGAGATTGTTTAATACTAAGATTTATTGAAAATCATCTGTCAAATGACGTTGATTACTGGGATCCGGATGATTGAAGTGAAATGCAAATGTTTTAATAAAAATGAAACTGAATCAACAAAGCCTTCTTGACTAGTAACATTCCACAGAGTTCAATGATGATTCCATAGTTGGCACAACTGATACCGGTAACAAGAAAACATAATCATAAAACACTACTGCCATCTAACGTAATGTTGAAATGGTACAATAATACATTTGAAGACAGTTGTATTTTCGTAAGTCAATTAATATTTTATTGTATTGGAGTACTTCGTTACTTCTAATCTTTATATACTTCCTTCTAATCGTGTAATAGTCAATTAAACCCCACTCGAGTTTTGATTTTCTCTAGATAAATCAAAACGTCTAGTGAGATTACTGTTGATAAAACTCAAGTAACATGAATGCAATACATAACTGCATCATAAAATGTACGTTATATAAATTTCTTCACAAAACTTAAAAATACGGTTTAAACGAAAGCCTTGTAGATGGCGCTGTTTAAACATAAAGTGTGCAAACGACAATATTTAATTTCCCTTGTGGTCGGTTGACTACATTTAAAATCAGGGCGAAAGTTCTCAACCCCAATTTTCTTATCTACAGCTTACAGGCTTACTATTCGGAGCGAGGGGTTGTTTACCAAAATTTACATGTAATATCCTTAAATCCTTTCAAATTCCCTTTTATGAGTTTCAGAAGATTTTAATGGAAATTCTGAAAGCCTCTCTTCAAATTCTACACTATCATCTGTATGTTAACACGTAAATTTTTGTTTTAATGTACAAATCGAATCATTATTTTGCTCGTTTCATTTCCCTTTATCTTTTATGTTTGTTAATTCCGGATCCCAGTGGTCAACCTCACTTGTGGACGGATGATTTGAAATTTTAGTAGTCACCGATGCTAGTTCCATTTTTTCATTCTCTATGGAATTCGCGTTCATCGCTGAATGCGTAACTATGCCCTTCAACAATGGAAATGACATATTGGACCGCCATTATGAGTTTTGATTTCATTTAAAGCAAGCAAAGATAGTGCTTAATGAAGAGTACGTGAATTGAGGAGCTCGGTTCGATTCTCATAGGACAACCAGAATGAACTTCTTCCCACTGAGGTAAGTTTTCTAAGTTATATTACGATTTCTGCTTGAAAACTGCAACAATCAGTAGGGAATAAAAAAATTTACGTTTTGTAGCTTCAATGCCGATTCTAGGAATAAATGTGTATATTAGGGGCTGATAATTAAGCCTCGATTGGACAGGCACATATAAAAAACATTACGGAACGCGCGACGTAATTAAAAAATTACTGAGGACGATGAGGTTTTGTGGTTTCAAATACACTACATTGTTTTATGGCCATCCTTCCTTATCAATAACCACAAACAAAATAAACCGTATAATGCAGTGCTTCTGAACCTGTGGAATTCTGTGAATCATAAATTGTATTTAAATAGTATTTTAAACTTGGAGAAATGCTAAATGTACCGTATACAAAGTCATGAAAATACGAATCAATAAAAACATGGAACATCACCAATATTAATAATAATTATAATATAATAGTAATATTAGGGTACAAAATAAATATGAATAATTATTATATTTAATTATTATAAATACTATTAGAGATCTAAAAAGAAATATAATATTGATCAGTTTCATATCTGGATTTTCTGCGTTTTTATCTTGAAAACAAATTAACGAAATAGGTTAAATGCAGAAATAGAAACGAGACCACAGCTTTTCGCCCTAAAACCAGGTAATTATACTAAGAACTTGTTGCCTTTAAAAAGAAACATACTCATCCCACCGAAGAGAATAATTAAGTACTGGATTTTATGTAATTACGTGTGTTAATTGTTTAATACTATTAAAATATATTAAATTTATATCTCAAGGATAATTTCGATTTTTTATGCTTTTAACGATCTTATGGAAGTTCATAGTAGGTCTACAGATTATAGCGAATGTGCACTTTAAAATAAATTGAAAATGGAAGTTTCTGACAAACTTTGTGCATTATTAACGCAGTTTCAATTCTACATTTACACCCACTTAAATAAAATTGTAATAATAATAATAATAATAATAATAATAATAATAATATTATTATTATGATTATTATTATTATTATTCTGACAGTAATGGAACTTCTTGTCTATGCGGATGACGTGAATATGTTAGGAGAAAATACACAAACGATTAGGGAAAACACGGAAATTTTACTTGAAGCAAGTAGAGCGATCGGTTTGGAAGTAAATCCCGAAAAGACAAAGTATATGATTATGTCTCGTGACCAGAATATTGTACGAAATGGAAATATAAAAATTGGAGATTTATCCTTCGAAGAGGTGGAAAAATTCAAATATCTTGGAGCAACAGTAACAAATATAAATGACACTCGGGAGGAAATTAAACGCAGAATAAATACGGGAAATGCGTGTTATTATTCGGTTGAGAAGCTCTTATCATCCAGTCTGCTGTCCAAAAATCTGAAAGTTAGAATTTATAAAACAGTTATATTACCGGTTGTTCTGTATGGTTGTGAAACTTGGACTCTCACTCTGAGAGAGGAACATAGGTTCAGGGTGTTTGAGAATAAGGTGCTAAGGAAAATATTTGGGGCTAAGCGGGATGAAGTTACAGGAGAATGGAGAAAGTTACACAACACAGAACTGCACGCATTGTATTCTTCACCTGACATAATTAGGAACATTAAATCCAGACGTTTGAGATGGGCAGGGCATGTAGCACGTATGGGCGAATCCAGAAATGCATATAGAGTGTTAGTTGGGAGACCGGAGGGAAAAAGACCTTTAGGGAGGCCGAGACGTAGATGGGAGGATAATATTAAAATGGATTTGAGGGAGGTGGGGTATGATGATAGAGACTGGATTAATCTTGCACAGGATAGGGACCGCTGGCGGGCTTATGTGAGGGCGGCAATGAACCTTCGGGTTCCTTAAAAGCCATTTGTAAGTAAGTAAGTAATGGAACTTCGAAATCCTCTCATACCACACTTGAGACTGTTATCTGATTTGCGTTGTGTTAATTCATGATCAAATCAAAGTGAGAAACATTAATATTACAAATGAATAGCACATTTAGAAAGGATCTACGTCAAAATTAGCTAATTTTTAGGAGAGAAAAGAAACTTATTTTCATGAACAGGCTGAATATGAGTATACCAGTCCAGTACTATAAATATCAACTTGATGTCAGAGATACAGGGAAAGGTTAGACTAAGTTCCTTTCTTTGCAAATCAATACTTCATGGAAGTATTAATAATTTGATCACAAAAATACTCAATTTTTGACTTAGTTCCTTTTTAAAACGTGCGATTCAAATATACAAGTGGTACATACTAATTATAGAGTAAAGTAAGTTTAAGTACCGAAATAAGAGACACTTTTTTAACTGCTTATAAATGAGGATGGGAATAGACATTTTAAATCTGAATGAGTGGAATACATACAGCATTTCGTCTATTTTTAGAATTGACAATACAAATTTTAGTCAGTTTTTATTATTACTTTAAATTATAAAAAAAGTAAAACTGGGAAATACTGATGTTTTGAAAAGGGTTCCAAATAAGAGATACGTGTGTTATTTAAAGTTTATTTTTGAACATGGACAAAAATGATCATCATTTGGCTGAAAATTGAAGCAATATATAACATTGTGAATCATGTAGATAGTTTAATAAATTCAGAAACATTTTTTAATTGAAGAGGTCAGTGCAACAGTGACCTAACTCCACTCAACAGAAATTCTGTTGTTAATTTGGCATTTTTCCAAGTGAAATTAAGATGGTTTACGAAAAGAACACAAAGTCGGTCAAATCGGACATGAATGTACTAATCTTACTTAGGCTACTATTGCAAACGTTAATATTTTGCTAGAGAAAGAAAAATGATAGAATATTAAATTTCGATCTCCATATTTTAATTTTAAGTTGATTGCACTTATTTTGCCGACCCCTTTAATTGACACAATTCTTATTTCGCTGTATTGAGCAAGTTGGACAAGCGAAAAGTTCATCATCAGTGCTGCAGTCTTCGTGTGCCCAACGACGACATTTTGAACACTGAATCTATTTCTCCTCCCTGAGCCCTGGTGTCCTCTGAAAAAAAAAATCAGTGCAAAACTAGCACTCTCCATCATCATAATTTTCTCCATATTCCGAGTCACTAGAGTTAATTAATTCCATTTCTACATCTGATTCTTCATCACTGGACGAATTCAAGCAGTGCTTCTTGGACCGAGTTTTCCGTGATTTTTGTTATTTTTCGAACAACTTCTTGCGAGCTCCGTCTTTTCTTTGCTTTTCCTTATCTAAACTCTCTCTCATTTTTTTTTCCGATCTGAACTGATATTATGATAGCTCCTTTTCCTGCCTCAAGGACACATCCCAGAAACGCAAAGTGCGAGTGTCTTGCCTTCGACGCAGTCAGTGGGCAACAAGACTGACAACTGTGATTGGCAGATTGCTTAAGTGATGTGTTGGGTGTTACCGTTCTCAGTTATACTGGCAACAAGTGCTCACTGACTGGCCTTTTACTCAAGAATAGCGCCACAAACGCTGGCACTGGCTGTAGTGGCGATATTTATAAAGGTCCAACGAAATTTTCGAAATCAGGAATCACAATTAAATTTAATAGTTCTAATAATTACGGTACACAAGATTTTTATTTGAAATGTGTAGAGAATATTTTACGAATTAAGCATTTATGTTTTGATCTTTAAGTAAGGTAAATACTGTCGGACTAGCTGATTTTAATTGACTTTAGCTATTGATATTATTGTCATCTCAATGAATAATTAATTTTAGTCATTAATAATGATAACAATCATTTCAATTAGCAATTTTTGTAATGAATAATTGAGGACAATGGGTAATTAATGATTGATGTAATTCGTAATTAATTTTAATTAATAGTTCAATTAATCTTTCATTATTCTTTTGTATTTGCTGGCAGACAAACTGACACTACTTGAAGCATTAACGCTTTTCGTAAACTCTCAAAGGTGAGCATCATAATATGTAATACCAAATAAGGGTTCTAAATAAGAGATACTATCTCTTAATAAGACCCCTAGGTATCCCTTATTAGGGAACAGAGTAAATAAAAATGAAATAGCTACCCAAGGTCATATGTTATTATCTTCCTTATTAGCAATCTACCTTATTATATGCAACATACTGCTAGCAATTCTATAAAATTGATAATACATTTGTTGTAGCTTACATTAACTGGTGTTCTCTTCCTCAACCAAAACCAGTAACAAGTTCAAAGTTTGAAAAATTACTTTGCTTGCTCTCAGCTTCGTTGCTTACTTTCAATTGAGGTTAGGCAAAGAACACGATGCCTTAAAAGCACAACATTGATTTACCATAGTTGTCGAGAGATTGCAAATTATACCGGTGAAGTTAACAAGGTATCTCTTATTAGGGCCCTGTCTCTTATTTGGGTACTTTACCTTACACATATTTTATCGCCTAATTACATATTTGGGTGAGTCGTGATAATGTGTACTTAAAATCAATTTGTTCCTCGTAAAATACTACTTTTTACTAAATTTCAATTTAATAATAATAATAATAATAATAATAATAATATTATTATTATTATTATTATTATTAAAAAAAGAAACAGAAATGGACTGCAAGAACTCCAACTTGTATAATACTATAAAAATGATTCGCAGTGGAAAATGTATCACAAAATTCTTACAGTTAGTATTAAATATAATTAAAATTTAAGTAACTGTTACGAAAATCTTCATCTATCTTAATTTAACAGGAATATATCGTACGAATGCTTCATGGGGAAGAAATTTTCTCATGAAATTTCGGCCAGTGTATGGGACCTGTGCCCACCCAGCATCGTAATGCACTTGGGGAGCTACGATAGGTAGCGAAATCCGGTTGCGAATGCCAGCTATAACGGCTGGGGGGATCATCGTGCTAACCACGCGATACCTCCATTCTGGTTGGATGATCGTCCACCTCTGCTTCGGCATGTGGGCGTGAGGCCAGCAGCCGGCTGGTCGGTCTAGGCCCTTCATGGGCTGTAGCGCCACGGATAAAAATAATATCGTGCGAATGAACATCTGACTTCGAAATGTTTGTAATTATTATCTATGTTATGAACACAATAGGAAAGATCTTACGGTGGCCACGAACTGATCACAGGTCCTTCGAATAACAGCTAAGTTGATATGTACTTATCTTTCTTCTTCGGTGCTCCTATTATCGAAACGGTCTCAACGTTGGCAGGAATTGAAATATATTGAATCCCATTAAGTCTGATCACTTGTTTAGACCACATAATCCCGTAGCTCATCATCGATTCACTTTGAAAAAAGTGCATACATTTTATCTCTCCACGTTCGAATGTGGAAAGCTGCACTGTGTACTGCATTATCGGTACTGGCTCCGAGAGCGTGAAAAGAAAAAATATGTGTCTACCTGTGTGCTCCCCACTCCACACGTAGGCCTATATAAAAAATTGAAGTTTTTTTTTTTTTTCAGAATCCTGTAATTTATAATTATTACTTTAAGGGGTTAGGTACAGCTTACAGCAGTAAAATTTTGGAAATATTTAACATGTTTTTCCTCCACTGCTGTATCTTGTACAATAATGAAAATTATTATGTGTACAACACTGTCCTTCTGCTATATGAGAAAAAAATATTTTTACGATTTAAAAAAAGATATTTGTAATTTTTTTAAAATTCAAAATGGAGGCAGTTCACTGTGCAGTGATCAAGCGTTTCTCTCATAAATAAAAAACTATCTAACCCTCTGTAATGAATTGTTTTGTGTGTATTTATGCATGTCATATCTACAATATGATGTAAGATCACTTCTCTACCTTTGATAGATTGTCTGATAAAAAATAAATTAATTTAAAAAATGCTGAATTATCAGTATTGTCTTCTAACACAAAATGAAAAAAAAAAAATATATATATATATATATATATACATATACGCTATTTATTAATGTATGTAGTTGAAAGAGCATGATATTGTAAACATGAGTTTCCCCAATAATATAAAAGAGAGAAATTTTATGAGTTACGAGGGAAACACTTCATCACTGCACAGTGAACTGCCACCATTTTGAATTTTTTTACATAGCAGAAGGATAGTGTTTTACATATACCAACTTTTATTGTTGTACAAGATACAGTAATGGAGGAAAAAAATGTTGACTATATCCAAAAGTATTGCTGCTGTAAGTTATACCTAACCTCTTAATAAATTATATTCAGTTCGCGATTTTTCCTTAGAATTTGTTTGGTAAATTCTCTTATCACTGCATAAATGAATAATAAGGAAGTGTTAGTTTACTGAAACTTGATAGAAGTTTAACTTCGTCTTGTTCTTGTTCAGCGTCCAGGTATTGCGCAAACTGAAAATTAATTAATGGTATTTGTGAATTTAAAAATGGTGTCGTTCTAATAATCTTATCATTAATGTAGACAGAACTTCATGTTTATTTCTTAGTAATAATGTTAATTCTACATATCTAGTATTTCAATGACATAATTTTAATCTTAAGGGGAGAATGTAGGCGTCGGTAGGTCCCTATTTCCGCCATGTTAAATTGGTGCACTTTATGTACCCTTTTCTCTGAATGTAGTTAAGGTAGAATCATGCAATTTTGCACACTAGTAGACAAGAATGTTTTTAATCATCCTTGGATTTTTCAGATTATAATGTTAGAAATATTGAGATTTGTCACCAAACATACCTACATTCTCCCCTTAAATCATCCTTGAAGACTAACTTTCTTCTTCCTGTTCAATAAGGATCTTAGTTGATCTTTTTACAGTGATGATTTTTGTAATGTTTTAGACTCAGTAAGGGGGGCAAAGGCTAATTGGGATTTCCCGGTCTTTGATCGGGTCAAAAACCCTGATGGAACTGATATTTAACCTTGCGGTGAATTTCGGTGAAGTCCGGAGGGCCTAATTAGTCAAATCCACTCTCCTCACCTCCACGCTGGGGCCCCCTGGGATCTTTTAAGATGCTAAAGAGAGAGTGGTGTGCGGAAGCAATGGGGAACTTCCGCATTTATCTGTCTCCGGAATCTAGCTGAAAAGTACATGATGAGCTCGGCCCTGGTAAAAGATTCCGGACGTAAACTATCCCCCCAATCGGATGTCCGGGAGGGGGATACCAGGGAAGGGCACACCATGACGCAGTGTAGCACAGCAGAAGAAAGATCACCTATTGGAACCCTTTCGTCGCAAGGTAAGATGGAAAAGTTGAAGGAAGCAATGTGAAGAAATAGAGGAGTGAATGTGATTGGAATATCAGAAGGGAGGTAGGAAAATAGTGGGGAGTTGGTGAGTGTTGAATAGGACTGGAAGTTGATGAAATATCATATTCTTCAGAGATGTCACAGACAATGCAGGATACAATATAAAGCCGTTTCATTTTAACATGAACCAATATAGTGTATGCCTACTTTTATTTTTCATTTATTTGCATTTTTTGTCTTTCATTGTTTACTGGTCATTTTTTAGGAAATGTTATTAGCAGGCTTTGAGACTTGGGACCCGATACAATAAGTTTACTGTGCATGTACTATAGGTTGTTGACTCGCTGCAGGTAGTGAAAGGTAGATATGTGTTGAGGTAACAACGTTGCTATTTAGAATAGAGTACGGTAGTATGGGGAAACACACACGTAAGTACATTCTGAAAGTAAATATACATTACACATTGACAATGTCAAAAGAATGTGAAAAGTATTTATTCTCCTGTTTTTTATAAGCATTTGTGTTGAATTATACACAGTGTTCATATTGGAAATAAACATATAGCAATTTTAATTTATTCATTTATCCTATAGGTCTTTAGTAAGTGTAGTTACAGTACCGAATTGCAATGTACTACAAGATACATTCTCAGTGTCTCAAACGTAAATCTTTTTCGGTTATCTGCCAACCACAGTTTGTATTGTGAAAAGCTGCGCTCTACGTCGCATGGCGTGATAGGTGCAAAACGAAGAAAACCTAACATCATTGCAGTCTCTAAGAGACAGTCCTTTATTCTCGGGTGACTCTATGTCCACTATTTTGCTGTTTATATTACACAGTGATCCATATTCGTTATTTTTACATAAAATTGATTTCCACTTCTATTTTACACGGTCAGTAACCGGTGTACTTAGTGCCTCATTAATTTTCTGTGTCATTTCCTTAACTAATTTCAGGGCTTCTGGCATCTCTTGCTCTGATTTTTCTAACCGTGTAATAGTTTCAGACATAGTTTGAAAATAGATTTGTATGAAAACCAAATTATTCGTCAGAACCTTCAAATCCAAAGCGTTTTCCTTTGCGTATTTGTTGGCATTCATTGTACCCACTGTACGCTTTACCACTACACTCAGTACGCCGTTATGCGGATTTCCCAGTGAAGTGCTCTATCGGGTCCGGAGTCTCGAAGCCTGGTTATTAGCAAGTATGAGTAGACGCAAACTAACTTAGGCTGGTCGGATTAGTTTACGAGCTGAATAACGTTAAGATTATGTTTTAGAGGACATTTTTTTCATAACCGTTTTGTTTGATTTTTTATTTTGTTTGAAGAAGACAAACTACCTCCCATGTAATGGTTCGTTTTTTATATATATTTTTGACCAGGTCAAACGTAATAATAACTGATAGGATTTGGGCAATAATTATTCAACTGGGTCGTTGATATCAATTATATAACAAATCCATTTTCTTTGTATTTTCTAAAGTGAGTTTCAGAACGGTATACGACAGTACTTCAAAGAGAACGAATTTCCATAACTCCCTTAGCGATAGCTTGTGTATCTATGTTCTATTCTCTGAGCATGCGCAGTTTCTTTTATTTGGAAATTAGAATATTCAACAGCTCATTACCTTTTTTCTAATAGAAACAACAGTGAGGAAGAAGAAGACGGACGCAGCAACGCAGGTGCCCAAAGTCATCGAGAAGAAGGACGCATGGATGCAGACAGAGAAATTAGAGTCTATTTCTTCTGAAGGTACAGTTATTGTTTACATCAGTGACGCGTAGTAATATTTCAAAGTAGGGAAGCAGTAACTAAATAGTGTGAATATTTACAATTACCTACTCATCTATAATTTAAACTGGAGAATGACTGTCCCATATTTTTTGTGAAACTCGCCTATGACGACATCATAAAATCGAAATTGTTGTGACAGTTTCTTAATAAAAGGGTTTCCAATTTTAAAACTGCTGACTATGACATTCGCTCTTGGCGTATAGAGTTTCTCACAAATGTCTTTACCCTCTTGCGAATAGAGAGGAAGTAGTGGTAGGAATTGTTAGTGTAGTTCACAAGCTTTGAGAACTGCAAAGTAGCCACCTCTAGTTTATTTTCCTTACTAAATTTCAACAACTCAAGATAATGCAATATAATGGATCTTGAAACTTGTAACTAGCTGTGCTGTGAAAACAGTAAAACGTGACTTATGAGTTTTTCCCTGTACTATGCATATGATATGATATATGACATGACATGATATATGATACGAAATGGTATGATGTAATGATGATATGATATTACGACATGATATATTATATATGATATGATATGGACAGCAGAAGGGAAAACGTGATGAGGCCAAAATTATTCATTTTATGTTTTAATAATAATAATAATAATAATAATAATAATAATAATAATAATAATAATAATAATAATAATAATATACTAATAATAATTGTAATAATCCGTGACGTCACAGCTGTTGAAGGGCCCAGACCGCACAGGCTGCTGCTGGCCTTGCGTTCCATGCCGAAACAGAGGCGGACGATTATCCAACCAGAATGGAGGCTTCATGTGGTTAGCATGATGACCCCCCAGCTGTTATATCTGGCTTTCCCAACGGGATTTTGACTAGAGTTTGCTACTGTTCTAAAATAATGAGAATAATATGTCAGGCATTTCGCACAAGATTCAAAATGTGCACTTAATTTCTTTGCTTACCTTACTTTATCTGGTTACACAACACACCTAACAGCGTTTGAAGCTTATCTGTTGTCATACTTTGTTGCCAACAAAGAGATTTTTGAATGCTGAAAATTATCGTTCAACAACACTGAAGTTACTTGACAAAATGATTGTGTAAAAATTGTGATTTTGTAAGATTTAGATTCAAACAAGCCACATTTTCTCGTATTTTCTATACTGAGCACAGTGCTGTAAGCAAAATATTTCGACAGTACCATGTCTAGTTTTGTATTCACAGCGTCGTTATTGGTTTCTTGTGCTTGGGAAATGTGTTCTATTAGGATTCTACTCAAACGGTGTGGAAAAGCTAGTTACGACTGGCGTGTGGAAAGGGAGAACTGTGTGGCACTGGTAAGGTGGTGTGACAGAAAAATAGTGAATTTCGTGCCAACTTACGCAGCTATTCATCCTGAAGTAAAGTGTAAGAGATGGAGCGTAAACGAAAAGAAATCCGTAGAGTTAAAATGTCCCAAAGTTGTTTCAAAACATAACCACTTTATGGGAGGAGTAGATTTGGCGGATATGCCCTTGGAATTGTACAGAACTGATTTAACACCGACAAGATGGCACACTAGAATAATATACTGGAGCATTAATGTTGCTGTTGTGAATGGCTGGTTGTATATCGTAGACATCAGAAACCGCGAAATCAGAAATGTGAATATTCTCTTGCAAAGTTCCAAGCACACATCTCAGCTGAGAAAGGATAGAACAAAAGGCGTCGTTCTAATGAACGTCTAGGGATCTCTCCGAAACGAAGAAAATTTGTGATCCAACCAGTTAACAATGTCCGATATGATGGTTATCAGGACTCGCCAAAGGCAGATGCAAAAATTTGCCCTAAAGGCAGTTCGCTCCAAAATGCAAAGTAAATCTGAGCTTGACTTCGGGATATAACTGCTTTCTCAATTTCCATAATAAGTAATATGACAAAAAATTTTAATTCTGAATTTTTGTAATACTTTGTAAGAGATGGTTGTGTTTTTATTATTTTACAAAATAACTCATTGTAATGTTGATAACAGATTTCTGTTTTATGTTGTTGTCTCGAAATTAAAACATTTTAAGTAGTTTATTCTTTGTGTTTTTCCACTATAACAGTCATTCCACCCCAAATGTAAGTCTCAAGCTACACGTTAAAAAATGTAACCTTAACGAGGGATTACTCCATTATTGCGATAAAATATAGAAATTAAATTTTACATAATTTTTTTTACGTTTGGTGTTGAAAGGGTAGTATGATATTCAGTGAAAGCAATGACATGCTCAACGACCAAGTTCATTTTGCTTTTTGCAGAAATACTGACTGTCATCGATTTTACAACATCATCAGACACCAGTATTGTATCAGAAGAAGAGACGGAGGGAAAGAATGGTAATATTTTCGTTTAAATTATTTTGGCTGTTATGTTAAGTTCACTGTCACTGTCTTATTAAAACGCTATAGAATTTCGTGTTAGAATGTTAAAATAATGGTCTTCCTTTCTGTCAAGGACCTAATATGTTTATACATTGTGTTTTAAAAATGGACTAAAAGTAATCCCAGTGTTAGGAAATTTTAGCTAAGAAGAGTTAGTGGTTGAATTTTACTGTAACTTTTCCAGAAAATGTGTTATATGCAATCATACCTTGGGAATCACCAGTATATTGCCCTGAAAATTGGAATCTGGTCCTAGCAGAGGGATGTCCTAGGAAATACTTTCAGGAGAGTAGCAAGAAACCTAAGAGACGAAAAGTGGAAGCATTATTAGCAAGTCCGAGTAGACACAAACGAAGACAATGCTGGTCATAATAATATACGTTCGGAATAACGTTAAAATTGTGTTTTGGAGAACATTTTTTCACAACTGTTTTTTTATTTTGTTTGAAGAAGACAAACTACCTCCCAAGTAATGATTCGTTTTTTATCTTTTTTTTGGGCCAGGTCAAGCCTAGGAATAACTGATAGGATTTGGTTAATAATTATTCCACTTTCCCATGACTCTGTAGAACTCCATTTTCGAGTTATTCAGGAAATAAAAATCATTGCGACCAGGCTTGAATCCGCTTTCCTCTGCATGACTCGCACATGTCTGAGCCTTCAGAGATACTGAGACGAGACGGAAGACTTCACTTCTGTGCGGCGTGTCAGTATCCTCACCAAGGTCTAAAGATATATAGACGGCCCAGTTCAAGAGGGAAACAACTCATAATTTAAAATTATGATAAACCTGAATTTGTAAGCTTCATGTTGCTTTGAAAAATCCAATTAACACGTTTTAATTATTTGAAACTTATAATATAGCTATATGAAACATTATTAACACAATTCTGGAGCAATTTCAATGATCCTTTGGTTTCTCAAAGCAACATATTGCTTTAAAATGTAGTTTTGTCAAAACTTTAAATTTTCAGTTGTTTCCTTTTGAACTGGGTCGTTGATATCAATTAAATAACAAATCCATTTTCTTTGTATTTTCTCAAGTGCGTTTCAGAACGGTTTACTACAGCACTCGAAATAGAACGAATTTCAATAACTCCCTTAGCGATAGCTTGTGTATCTATGCTCTATGTCACTGAGCATGCGCAGTTTCTTGTATATTTCAACTCAGAAGAATATTGCTTTTCAGCTGAACCCGACACAGTAGAGACAAGAGACTCCGAGGTCTACGTGGATCCAGCAGTCATCATCGTTACACAGACATCCACACAAACCTCCGAAACCGACTTTTGTGAAGGTACAATAATTGTTTACGTTACAGTGACTTGTAAAACTATTTCAAAGTAGGAAGCAGTAACTAACCAGAACCCATAGAGAACAAATGCTGGGCCTCTTTCAGGCTTCTTTTCCTGGACTCATTTAGCTGACATTATCACCTTCATTTCATAATAGCAGTTGATAAAGATCGTAAAGTAACTCACCAGAAAAGATTACTATTATGGGTTCAAAAGTGAAAAATTTGTTCAATATTATTGATTTATTGCATATGTTAGAAGACTTCAGTATTCTATTAGTTTATAAAATTCACAGTTTCGAATAACACTGTAGGAGGGAGATGACTGTTCGTACAATAAAAATGCACTTACAGTATATTGCATCACGTAAGTATATTGGAATTTTAGTTAATGTGTTTGAGATTTGTTCCAATAAACATAACATGCGTCATTTGAATACTTCCTCCAATAAAGCATTATGCATACATGACCTACATGATTTCAATGTTACCAATAACATCATTACGCTGTGATAATTATTATGGAATTATTTACATACTTCAGAAGAATGCTTTCCAATTGGGACCTCATTTCTAATTTCATGATTCAATTACCGACTCTGTGATGCAATGAATATCATTTTGATTATCTACATATTATTTCAGATCCCTAAATTTATTTTTCTTCGAGGTTATACCTTTATTAGAAGTAACCGTTACTACGTGCTTGATCTTTAGATTTCTTTTCAGACTTTACTTGTATGATTCACTTGTTAATAGTTTAGTGATGTACATGTTGCCATGCTATTGTCCATCCGAGTGGTTATGTCACATGCTCGTCAAAACGATGGAAATCACATGACAGTTACTTATTTAATGTTTTTTTCTTAAAATTACTTTAAAAAGTTCTATAATACTACGTAAAATGCAATTCCGTACAGAAGATATTTGCAGAGAGAACCTAACAACTCAGACACTATCCCTTACAGAGAGGACAAGAGAAACGAGTGTGAGAAACCGGGATGCGACATAAGCATTCTGCCGGACAGTACCTATTTATCCTCTTCATAGTTAGCAAACAGTGTATTATGAAGATTTTAACTCAGAATTACACTGTCTTTTAGCTGAACGTGAAACAACTGAGAAGATGACGATAGACGCTGCCACACAGACGGAGGGGGACAGAGATCCCGACAGCAGCAGGGCTATCAGAGAACGAGATGAGCTGAAGCCCAAACGTTGGCAACATCTAATGCGTGTGGCGATGCCAGAAGATCTGAAGACTCGTTTCGGAGCCATCGACGTTATTGGAACTTTTGGATCAAATGGTAAGTAATTGTTTATATTCTGAAGTAGTGGCGCTTTCAGCTAAGCACAAGTTCAGGGGATTTGAATTATTATTGATACAAGTATGCCTTGGCAATTAACTAAGAGCTTACAGTGGTTAGGGCACCTTAAAACAATGGAAATGGAAATTCTGTCAAAGAGAATATTAAATTTAAAAGTGAAAGGAAGATGACCAATGTGAAGACCACGGGAAATGTGAATAGATGAAATTCAGAAGAAGTTGATGGAACGGGTATACAAGTGAGATGAAATAAACAGGGAAAAAGCTTGGGAAGACAGAGACGAATGGAAGCATATTTGGAATTGACCTTCGGAAAAGAGGAACTATGATGACAGGTAGCAAATAGGGTTTTATCCAGTAGTGTCATTCAGCCATTTCTCACCTGTCCACAGTGGTACCGATCACCTCAAAACCCGGCCAGAAATCGATTTTCAAAATGCGAATAACAGGATGTGCCCCACCTGCCAGTGTTCTATTATGTCAGTGGGTCATAAAACTGCAGATGATGACTGCTCTTCAACTCTCCTCAGTGGTGAGAGCTGAAAGTGAGAGTTTGTGTGTGTGCTTGGTCCCTTGGCGCTAAGCTTATTTCTGACGCGCGTTTCAGGACACGTTTCTGGCAACTTAATCTTTTGTGTTATAGCGAGTAATGTATTTTCTGACTTTGTTTATGTGTATATTATTCTGACACAGTGATGTTTTAATCATATTATGTTATTAGTCGTTATATTTTGACGTATTTAATATCGTAGTAAATATGTTCCGCCGGTAATTGAAAAATTGCTCACGCAGACTTACAAAAGAATCCCAAAGCTCCCCGATTCTGATTTATGTTGTAAGATATTGTCTGACATTTCTATTTTTAGATTCTAAGAGAAAAATTGCGTCTTTTTTATTATATTCCAAGAAAAGCTTGCTATTGTTAGAACGTAAAAATACTGATAATGTGATAATTACTTAAAGTTTATACTAGATGAAAAATCGAACTGTGGTTTTATATTACAAATAATGACTATTATTTCAATTTACGGTTATGAAATATCACTACAAATTAGTACTGTATTGTTTAAAAAGCCATCTCATTTAGGATTTCTTTGTTTAATGATAGGGTACAAGATGGCATTTAGACGGAGACAAAGATTATATACGATATTGCAACAAAAATCTTTTGCCAGAAAGAAACAACAGACATTTTGTTGAATCATATAATAACAGAAGCTGGAATAGAAAACTCTGAAGAAAAGTCGCAAATATTGATTTTCCGATTTTGTATCGAGTTGTTTGGTCAATAAGACAGAGTTTATTTTTATTTATTGAAGCTGGTAGAGATAAGGCCATCAGGCCTTCTGTTCAACTCTACCAAGGGATTACAACTACAATATTAAGAATAAAATTATAATTATAATTATAATTACAGTTAATATTAAATTCACAAATACAATAAAAATCAAATTACTAAAAGATTAACTGATTAATAATAGCTAGATAGTTTATTGCAAAAGTTAAGAAGAGAGAAAAAATATTTTTTTTATTAAGTCAGTAAAAAGTAAACCTACTCTACGCAGTAAGAAAATGCTTAATAAGTTTGCTTTTGAACGCTACTAAATTCCGACAGTCTCTGATGTCAGTGGGTAGGGTATTCCACAAGCGCGAGAGCGAGATTGTGTATGATGATGAATACGATGATGTCTTGTGTGTTGGTATGGCTAGTATGCGGCTATTTTGCGTGCGAGTGAAGAGATTATGATATGATGACAGGTAAGTGAAACGGGAGGCAAGTTAGGTAGGTGTAGAGGTGTGAAGGACTTGGAAAAGGAGAACAAGAGAATGAAAATTTCTGCGTTCGTTAAGGAGTAGCCAGTTTAGAGTTTGGAAGGATGGGGTAATGTGGTCAGCGCGACTGACATCGCAGACGAAGCGAACACAAGAATTATGAACACGTTGTAATCTTTGCGACTGGTTGACATTGACGTCAGTCAGTAGAAAATCACAATAATCGAAGTGGGGCATTACTAATGTTTCCACTAGTATTTTCTTGAGTGATAGCGGGAGGAATTTTCGAATGCTGTTTAAGGAATGTAGTATGGAAAGCAATTTTTTTTTTGGTAATATGGGTTACTTGGTTATTCGAGTTTAAATGCTTATCAAAGTAAACTCCAAGGTTTTTTAACACAGGAAGCAAAAGGGATTATTGTGTCGTTTAACTTGACTGGCAGAGCAGGAGTAATGTTGTATAATAGACGTTGATGTTCCACTAGGATTGCTTGTGATTTTCTTGCATTGAGAGTCAAACCAAACTTTCTCGGCCATGCTGATATAGATTCAAGGTCCGTGTTAAGATTGTGCATTGCATCATTGAGTGAGTCAGGGGTTGTATGGATATAGATTTGTAAATCGTCTGCGTAAAGGTAATGCTTGCAGTGCAGTAGAGTCGAAGGGATGTCATTTACGTAAATAGTGAATAGTAGTGGTGATAGAACAGATTCCTGCGGGATTCCAGAATTAACGATATGCCATGTGGAAGTTCGACTTCCAATGGAAACATACTGGTGACGTTCGCTGAGATAAGAGGAGAACCAAGGAATTGTGCTTTCTGATAGTTGGAGTGATCGTAATTTTCTCGTCAGTAAGTCGATATTTACGGTGTCAAACTCTTTACTGAAGTCTAGTAGTGTCAGTATTGTAATTTAATTTTCGTCCATAGCTTTTCATTATCATTTATTGTTTATCATTGCGATACTAATATCGTCAGAACTTGTCGCTTTGGATTTGTTGCGTTGGTAGAAAAGGAGATAGATTTCTTTAAGATTAGAGCTGGGGACGGAGCGAGTAGAACTGTTGAGTTACTCGGTTCTATCGGTTTATGTGCTTGGCAGCGGAGCACCGAATTTACTCGGTTAATCGTAGCCGTTACCGATCAGTTCTAATGTTCAAACAGAGTTCACGTGTTTTAATTCTAGCAGAGAACAACGTAGGTACTGTTATTTAAATATTTTCTGCTGCAGGACAAATTATTTCCTTATCCCCAAGGCGCACAGTGTGTAATTTCAAGCAGCTAGCCGGCCAAAAATCAATTTTCACACTCTATCTTTAATGCTAAATTCTTATATAGAATTGTGTATATAACACTCCAAAGTATACTATCCAAGTGTAGACAGATGCTTACATCTGTTAGGGGACCCTCACACAGAGCGAAAGTTGCATGTCTCCGATAAGATCATTTACGCTGCAGAGGCGGGCGCGAAGTATGTGTTTGGATGGTGCGAAGTAGTAAAGTTAATACAGTATTTTTTCTAATACAGAGTGTGGATATATTATAAGAAGGTATGTGCTTACATATAAGCTGATTTTCGTGACAAAAATTAGTATCTTATTGTCTAGAATAAGTGTCTGAATAAGCATGTGCAAAGAGTTTGAATTTTTCCTTATTATATGTTTCGAGTTAACTTTTAAAAGGTGTAGCCCTCTATCACCTCGATAAAATTTTGTAGAGATATTCATTATACTTTTCTGAATACGACGTCGTGATTTTTTTTCTGCAAACAGGTACAGACAGAGTAGCTATTAATTATTTTCAGACACCATGCGCTCCGTAATCCGGAGAGCTGTTTTCCAGATGTGGAACAAGAGCGAGAGAAAAGTGAAATTGTCAAATATAATTGCACATTTTGGTCTCATAGATTACTCTGAAGACATTTTACAGTGAATGAAAAATAAATTAAATTTCTATGCTCGAAAATTCGATTACGGTGGGAAAAATACAGCAGAAATGAGAAAAATGTCTTAAAATATAATGCGCTATGTTTCAACGAAGATGCAAAGTCAGAAAATAAAATATATAATACTTTGCCATCTACTACAAAACAATTCCAATTTGATTCTGCCAGTACAAGCATTCGAGGACGTCCACGTCAACTTTTCGGAGATTGAACGAAAGATCAAAACGGGGAAAAAAAAACTAGTCCACATTTTAAAGAAAGATCGCCAGGAGAAAAGCTTTCTGTTGCCCATACGAATTTCATAACTTCTAGGAAAAGAGATGCGGCCAATATTGTAGGAGAGTTTTCACTAGCGTTACTTCAACGTGCGACAAATGGATAAAAAATCATAAAAATTGATTTTGCAGGAACGACCAACAATTGCCACCTAATAAGGATCTCGCTTTGATTACTGATCTACAGTTGACCTCAAAACAATATAAAGAATTAAGGGAAATGCAAAATCTTGTAACAGTTAATTTAGATCCACCGTTTTACTTATTGTGAAACATTGAAGATAGGATAGGTTCAGGCATGTTGACATGACATGTTGTTGACATGATAAAACAAAGCAGTCGCAATAAAAACGATGCAAAATACCGCAAGAATATTTTTCAGGGAGGTTTCCACTTTCGCATATATTACGGGAATAGATGGAAATCTAATAAGTCGTTTACACATAATATATCAGAAACCTTTTTCTTGCGGTTTTGCAATACTGATGAACGGGCACTTGGCATGTACAGTATGCAAGGGAGACAAGGGAATTATATTTATACTTGCACAAATAGTATTATATGCCTACAATCCTTCACAAACTCTTGGGTCATGGACAGAAGGTCACAGGACACTATTATACTTACTGGCAAACTATCTGAGGAAGCCCAGGAAACGAGGAACAAATACTATATTAGACTTTTCAGAGAAGTCTTCGCAACAAAAACATCAAGAAAGACACAAATACCGATCTTTTACTCAGGCTACTTATTTCTTTGGACCCTTACATCACCAGCTTAAAGAAATTAAGAAGGGGAAATCGCGGTCGATTTCAATAGTAGTGCTGCAGTTGTCTCCGAGCCTCCATTGTCGGTGCTGTCAAAGGAGAGACTAACAGCGAGAATACAGATTCTGATAGGGATGCATCTGACGTTCGAACGAGTAAGATATGTAGCAATATTCCTTCGCTTTACGCTTTCAATTTTAAGTGCATTCAACATTATGATCATTAATTCCACATTATGAACATTAATTAATTTTTTTCACTCGAATCGAATTTTTTTTACAATATTTCTATTTTTATTTTCAGTAAAAATAGTTGCTATTTTTGTTTTCATTATTAAAAACTTATCCACTTCAATAATTGAAGGTACATACTAAATTTTATGAAAATTGAGCGATTAGTTTTCGAGAAATGATTTTTGGCCGGCTGACTCGCTAAATTACACACTGTGAGGCGGGCTGAAACGCCTCCAGTATTGAAGAGGAGTTCATTCTATTATATATGACCTGTCAAGTGGGCCTAATGGACACTGACAGTCTGAACATATTAATGTACATAATAATAATAATAATAATAATAATAATAATAATAATAATAATAATGATAATAATAATAATAATAATAATAACATTAAGTCCAGGATAACAGAAAAAATATGGAATTGAACGGGTTACATCAGCTTCTTGTTTATGCGGATGACGTGACTATATTAGGAGAAAATCCACAAAAAATTAGGGAAAACACGGGAATTTTACTTGAAGCAAGTAAAGAGATAGGTGTGGAAGTAAATCCCGAAACGTCAAAGTATATGATTATGTCTCGTGACCAGAATATTGTACGAAATGGAAATATAAATGTTGGAAATTTATCCTTTGAAGAGGTGGAAAAATTCAAATATCTTGGAGCAACAGTAACAAATATAAATTATACTAGGGAGGAAATTAAACTTAGAATAAATATCGGAAATGCGTTTTATTATTCGGTTGAGAAGCTTTTATCATCCAGTCTGCTCTCGAACAAGCTAAGAGTTAGAATTTATGAAACAATTATATTACCGGTTCTTCTATATGGCTGTGAAACTTGGACTATCACTTTGAGAGAGGAACAGAGGTTAAGGGTGATTGAGAATAAGATACTTAGGAAAATATTTGGGGCTAAGAGGGATGAAGTTACAGGAGAATGGAGAAAGTTACATAACGCAGAACTGCATACATTTTATTCTTCACTTGACATTATTAGGCAGGGCATGTAGCACGTATGGGCGAATCCAGAAATACATATATAGTGTTAGTTGAGGGGCCGGGGGAAATAAAACCTTTGGGGAGGCCGAGACGAAGATGGAAGGATAATATTGAATTGTATTTGAGGAAGGTGGGATATGATTGTAGAGAATGGATTAACTTGCTCAGGATAGGGACCGATGACGGGCTTATGTGAGGGCGGCAATAAACCTCCGGGTTCCTTAACAGCCATAAATATTGTTGTAATTATTACTATTACTATTATTATTATTATCATTATTATTATTATCATCATCATCATATTAGAGTCATTGATTAATATTAAAATATGTTAAAAAAGGAAGTGCATTATATTTGTCTTCTATTTGTGTTAATTGGATTTATGTTACCTCATCAGTCATCATTTTATTTGTATTTATTTCTACGAATTATGTTATCTTATTACTTTAATTTATCAATAATATTACTGTTCACCAAAGAAAACATGGTTGTATTGAAGGCTATTAATGTTATAAAAGAAATAAACATTATGTTCTTCAGTTTGAGATTTCACTTTTTATAGATTATTTTATCTACTTTCCGTAATAGTAAACAATTTTGTGTGTTATTTTGAAGTATTTTAGGCAGCGCTTCATGGAGCTCGTTTCTTTCTTTCTTTCTTTCTTTCTTTCTTTCTTTCTTTCTTTCTTTCTTTCTTTCTTTCTTTCTTTCTTTCTTAGCTGCAGAATTTTAACGTTTGCCTCGTGTTAATTTATTAGCTGTTAGCATTATAAATTATTTTATGCTCGACCATGCCGAAATGTAGTAATTATACACCTCGTAGCAGTCCTTTAATGCATGTCATTAAAGTACATCTACTCCTTAAAGTACAGGTGTTCAGCCAATGACAACTCAGCTTACAGGTGTTCAGCCAATGACAATTCAGCATTGTACCGTTATAAAATCGCAAGTATCGATTATTTTCGGATATGCAATCGAAAGAGAATTAGCGAAAAGTCACGGAGGCTTGAAATCCAATACTGTCGCAGAAGGTTATGTTCTGTTACTATAATAATTAGCGTTAATTTTAAATAATATTCAAATAAATTCAATTTGTCATCTCGTTTTTCAATGTCGAATTCAATAATCAAGGTTATATCAAGTTTAATGGGATTACGTCAAGGTCAATGACATTATTGTTCCTCGGAAAAATCAATACAATACAAATAAAATGTATACATCTGAATAATTTCAAGTTAGAAATATGGTCGAGCATAAAAAGTCGTATGAAACTTGCCTATAATGGTAATTAAGACGCTCGTATGAATATTATGAAACTCGCTTGCGCTCGTTTCATAAATATTCATACTTGCGTCTTAATTACTATCATTATAGGCTCGTTGCATAATGCACTATTATCAGTTTTATTTCGTCTGTCATATATTACAACACTGAAAGGCAAATAGGCCTTTCATACAAAATGATTCCGCAAATAATTGTAATCACGCAAATGAAATTTGCAACCGCCACTTTGCACTGAAGGGAAGCACTTTTTTCTCGTCAATTGGCAAAGCGAAAGCGCTTAACTACAACTCTTTAAAACACGCTTGTTTTCACTTTAAAAGCATGTTTTATAATCGACTCAATCTATCTAAATTTTAAATTTGCCGCCACAAATTTGTACCCGGTTAAACCGACTAATGACGTCACAGTAACTGCTCCGAACCGAACCGCTCCGTCCCCAGTCCTATTTAAGATGCCAAATTTGGCCTAGCAGTGAATACTCTTTTCACTAAGACCGAGGCTCGAAGACATACCACCACCACCCACAATTTTCGGACAAGAAATGCCGTGGATGAACCAAATTAAATATTTAGGGATCATTATGGACTCTCATCTCACCTTCCGAGATCACATCCAATCCCTTCTTCGTAAGGCCAACGGGCTGGTAGTTAGACACTACCCCATTCTGGCGGCCTTAACTCCTGAAACCCTTGGGGGTAGGACTTACCATGTATAAGGGCCTCATTCGCTCTGTCATTACCTATGCCGCACCCACATGGGGGTTTGCGGCAGTGTGCCATCTCCGTAAACTCCAAGTTATCCAAAACCAGGTGATTCGACTCATTACCCATCTCCCCCGAGTCGCCTCGAGAAGAAAGTTCCATGATGAACTAGAGTTGCCAACCATAAACGAGATCATTGCTCGACTGGCTAGGAACCTGTATGCGGAAGCTCGTGCTAACCCCAACCCGCTCATATCTGGCCTCGGCCAGTATGATCCTAGGTTACGGCGTAGACACCAGACAGGTCCATTAGCTATACTCTTGAGACAGGAGGACAGGAAGGCTGGCGTTACTCCCAGGTTTTGGTAGCCACGACTCAACCACGTAGAGACTCCTTGGATAGTGCAACCGCTTTAAAATGACCTTGTCTTAACTGGGCTAAACAAAATCCCTCCCTAACAATATCTACTTTTGTTGATCGATGGAACTATCATAGAGCCAATGGGCTAGTATATATCCATCGATTCATAGAGTCATTTTACCTAAGAGCCAACTGGCTAGTCTCTGATATTGAGACAACTCATCCTGCCTAAGGTTTTTCCGTGGTTTTCCTAAGGCGCTAAGACAAATATCGGGATGAGCCCTAAAAGAAATGGGCCACGGACTTGCACTCATATCCCCATGAATCTCCCTAATTACTCTAAATTAATTAATAATTACATCTCTCCCCTCTCTTCGTAATTGAGCTACCATAAAGCCAAATGGCTGGTCTCCAAATTGAGACGATTCAACAAGGCTTATGACAACAATCACCTCCTACATAATAGCCAAATTGGCTAGTCTCTTATATATGAGACAACTCATCCTGCCTAAGGAATTCCGTGGTTTTACTAAGGCGTAAGAGAAATGTCGGGATGAGCCCTATAAGAAATGGGCCACGGACCTATATGCCCTTCCCCATATATATTCCCCTTTTCTTGTAAACGACGCATGCCCTAGTTCAGAACTTATAAATTGTCTATTAAATGTACGAGGTCACTCAATTAGTCGCAATTTGAAAGGACAGGGACCTCTCAAATTGCAGATTTAGATTTCACGGCGCTTCTTCCGACGGCCTTCACATGCCTTGTCATCGAACATCAGATGACAGTGTCTCGCCATCCTAACGGCAAACACCAGCCATCTCCTCCTCGCCCCGTTCCGTGATCACTTGATCAAATCTCAGTCCCCCTCGCGTATGTGGTACCTAAGAGGTTACGTCCAATTTCGGCTTCCCCTTCAAAATTTTCTAGAGCTCCTTCAGTGGAGCAGCGTAACCCGGAGTGAGACTAGTGGCCAATAAGCTTGGAGCTCAGATATTTAGCTTTGTACAGCCCCCAACCCCTTGCAAGGACGCGTTTTGCGTACCTTTTAAATTTGTCCTCCCAATTCTCTTTCGATTTTTCGATTTCCCTAGCAGTGAATTAATTTCTGACATTGATGTCAATTTTCCTCCAATTTCAAAGAAGGGAAGACTAGACACGGGTTTTGAAGAGAGTAGTTTGAGGACAAAAAGAAGGAAAGCAGAAACCCTAAGAAGTTACGAACTTGTGGAATCATTAACTTTCGCAGCGGAAATGAAATACAGGGAAAGTGGGAACACTGATTGGGCAAAATCGCTAGCTGAAATGCAAAAAAACATCAGCAAGACCATTAAAAATACAAAAAGTCTGGGCATCAGCATTAAATAGCAGTAATTTCGTTGACTGTTATACCAATGATGATGTTTTAGCTCTCTTTCTAGAATCTGGTGACGCCAAAAATTGTTAACTTTTGCGTAGACACAGAGCAAAACAGCTTAATGCTGAGATCTAACATCATATCAAAACATTTTAACTGCTAAAAGAGATTCTATCCAGAAAATGTTTTATTACAAGACAGTGTAGAATTTAAACGTCAATATTTAGTAGAACATACAGCAGTGGGATTGATGCAAGTACAAGAACCAGTATTATCCATGACATAATGAAAAAACATACCATTTTTAATACTATATCTAATACTATTTTAAAATGGCACTGATTATGATGAAATCAGCGGACAGTCAAATATAAGCAAAGAGCAGAACGAGAGCATTTTTCAGACTGAGATATATTGTTCACGTCCTTGGTACCAAGACAGCTTTACTGTATTGTTGAAAAATCTGAAAGGGTAGTGTTGTGGTAGAATCCTAAACCTTCTTCTACTCTATTTTGTCGGCCGATAAAATTTCAGTTTAATAGAAACAAAAGATCTTGTTAAAGAAGAAGCTTCCAATATGGATACGCAAATAAAAGATGTGAGAAACTTCATGTAACATCAATGGAAAGCAGGCACAAGTGACTCAACATTTAATCTTAAATATGGTAGATGGCAAAGTGTGACCTAAACTTCTTCACAGAACTGTTACGTTTCTGGAGCTAACCCGAAAATTATGAACCAACTGGAGGCTTTGGCTGCGAAAAATTTTGACTTTCCTCATTTCATGCTTAAATTCGTTTTCCGAATGCTTGCTTCACATATCTTAGAGGCTGGAAGTTAAACAATGGCAAGTCAGAGGAAATCAAAATAAAGTACTGTAGCAGTTGAGGAACTAATGGATTTTAAAAGACCACCCCGTCCTAATTCCTCGTGTAGGTAGAATATGAGCTTGATGTAAAACTTTAAAATGAAAATGTCAATATTCATAGTCTTAAATTTAATGCTATCTAATGCAATGAAACTTAATTTAAAAAGGAGGGTTTCGCGAACCACTGGATGAGAAACAATGGTCTAATGGGTAATAAATATCATGACGTTTTTTTGTTTTTTGTGACTTACTTAAGTCAATGTAGTATAAAAAATGTATACAGTGCATGCTAGTTAGCTTTAAATATTTTTGGCCGTGTTTTGAGGTGATCGGTACCACTGTGCAGTCTTCCGATTCACTTATTGAATTTGTCGCAGTTCGCAGAACCTGTTCTTAAATGTTTGACGTTAAACACATTAGGTCCTTGACAGAAAGGAAGACCATTATTTTAAAATTCTAACACGAAATTCTTTAACGTTTTAATAAGACAGTGACAGTAAACATAACATAACGTAACGTAACTTAAGGTAACGTAACATAGATAACTCCCTGAGCACGAGTTTTCTTCCTTCAGGGAAGAATTAAGACTGAATTTTTGTACATGTTATTTTACTAACAATAAACTACAAGCATATCATATTATTAAATAGTTTCTTATCAAGGTATGCAGACAGGAATACGACATGACGGTCCATTGTGAGTTGGTTTAACTAAAAATTTAAAGTTTTGAGAAATCTGAATTTTTAAGGTTTATGTTGTGAAAATCGAATAATCGTTCAACTCATGAGCATAAGCAACGGGGGGGGGGGGTTAACCTGAACTAAAAAAAAAAGACATTTTTAGATTTGAGTATTTTTTTTATCCACAATCGTTTCCCCCTTTCTAATTTTTCATTGTCAGAGTAACAAAATCTACATCGACATAAGATATAGTATTCCTACCTCTCCTTCAATATAATCCCAGTCCTAGGTGCTATGGCATATTCGAATTATAACAATGCGATCCTTTTTTTTATGGAGAGGCCTAACGCCTCGTACCAACCTTGTAATAAAATGAAGCTGACACAGTATGAAATTGAGGGGTTGGGTGCAAGAAAGACACTTCTCTCAAATGCAAGTTTTGAGAAAATTGATGTTGAAAATTCAAACCATAATAATGTTACCTATGCACGCCTTTACATTTTTGGTTCTCCTGACCTCTATGATCACAGTATTGAACTACAACTTGGTGATCATATGCATAACAGATAAGAGACCGCAATAAAGCGTTTTACTCAAAAAGGGCACATCCTCTAAAATGCCCTTCTTGCACCCAGCCCCTCAATTGAAAAGGTTGTTTTGTGCGAGATCGTGCGTATTTGCTTGCTTTCCGCACAAAACCAATACGCGGTCAATGTGAAATACCACATTCAGTATTCCCAACGCAACACATATAACAATTTCCCTCTTCTTACCGCTTAAGCGCCATATTCATTTTACTGCTTTAGGCTTTTAACATATTATTTTTAGAGACGTTTAACATAGTAACAATTATAAATTGGAAACTTACCACTGCAATTTCACCTAAATTGCATTGTTAATTATTGCTTTTAAATATTTGCAAATATTAAGTAAACTCTACAACACCACAAAAGTTACTGCTTTTGTAATGCAAGTAACATTAAGGAAGCCGTGAAAAAATCAACAAGATTCCAGATGCCGATGTTATTACTGCAATATGTTATATAAATAATATTGCTAAAATATTAAAATGAAAAATAAATCATTACATAACCTTACCGTTTGTTTTAAGTTCGCATTTATAGACTGGGGAAAAAAAACACAGACGTATATCACGGCCTGCTGGAATATAGTAAACACAGAAATCTTTTTATAGTAACAATGTTGAAGATAGATATATTTGTTTTCCAAAGTTGCCGTCATTGAACAGAAACCAAGATGGAGATTTCATTGCAACTAATTAGAAATTCCTATTTCAGGTCTGTAATAAACGATCTTCGCACAAAATAATGTACGATACACGAGCGGTATGTTTGTTTTCATGTTCTCGGAAATTAAAAAAGCTCAACTACGTTTCGCTTTTTCAATCTTTTCCTCGAACATGAAAACGTCAACATATCGCTCTTGTAACGCATATTACTATGTCAATTCTGTAGTGCAGATGTTAAATATTGTGCGCTGCCGACTTTCACTCAATTTAAGAGCGGTATTCGCCCGTTCGTTAGAGTTCTGACTTAATTGTGAAACGTTCGTGTAACGTTTTGTGCATTTGACAGTTCATATTTTTAATATAAACTTCATATTATCGTTCTAGGTTCTTTGATATGTCTAAGTAACCGCAAAGCACTATTTTACAACTTTTTAAAATAAAAAAGTCGCGTGGTGGTTCTCACGAGTATAGCGAAAATTTCACATTGGCAAATGTTTCTTTGAAGCCGCAGCGTGGCAATGTTGTCGCAAACGTTCTTCCTGGAACTAGTTTCACATCCCTCTGTAAAAAAATCAATTGCTGCTCATAATAATAATAATAATAATAATAATAATAATAATAATAATCATCATCATCATAATAATAATAATAGACAAAATTTAAAATACCGTTAATGTAAATTGTAAACAATTTTAATAACACCTCCCCCATTAAAAAATTCAGTGTATGCCACTGAAATAATGTATCATTAATTGAATTTTCACAGCAACATGAAGCTTTGAATTTCAATTTTCTCAAAACTTTAAATTTTGAGTTCTTTCCGTTTAGAACTGCCCCGTGGATATTATGCTTGCAGGCTTGAAACCCATCTGCAATTACTTCGGCAGTCGTCTACCAATATCCTTTTCCCTTTGAGTGCTAATACTGCATACACTACAATGAACCATTGTTTATTATTCAAAAACACAATTTAAAAATTAAATGTACTTTAAACTAAAAAATACACAATTAAGCACATTACTAATATTCTTCGTTTTCCTCTGTTAATAGGTTACTTCTCCCTCAATTTTTTATTCCACTTGAATGAATTAGTTTATTTTTTTATTAAAAGTATTCGCAAAATACAGAATGGTTTATGTTTACTGGGTCAGTTTAGTCAGTATCATTTAAGCTGCGTTTATGTTTGAATTTAAATTCCAGACTGAAATTAGCATAGTGAACTGAAATGTGAGAGTGTTCCATCAAGTCTTTCAAGGCTTGTTTTTTAAGAAACGACGCATGCGAGGTGCGAGGCCGGTTTCGTACAAATCCACACTACACGATCAACAATGAGTGGTTTGTAAAGCTAAGACGTACTGGGAGTACACATCTTCACAAATTTCCAAGGAGAGATAGGCTACTTCACTGCAAATCCAGCATTCTCCAATCTTCCCTATTTTCCGCCTTTTTTTTCTGAGTCTCTGCATATGATCCATAGGCTATATCTTAATTCTATCAGTGATTTAACTTTGGAGGACACTTATAAACATGTCAATGAGGTATAAATTTGATCAAAAACTGGCTTGATGCAAATTTGCTATCTCTAAATATAACTAAAACTACTTTGGTGCCATTTTCTTTAACAGTCTCTGGATTGAACAAATTGAAATCACTTTCTCATTTAAAATTAATAATCCACAACTCATTTTGTAAACTCTCTACAACCTGTAAATGCCCCTGCCCGAAAGAATCTGTAGATGTGAAATACCTGGGAATTATTGTTGATCAGCACTTGAAATGGGATAGACAAATCATCTTTTTATGTAACAGTAAACGTAAAACAATTTACAAATTTGTAAACCTTCGCCATTACTTGCGTACTCATGATTACGTTTGGTTTATTTGGCTATAGTTGAATCTGTTATACAATATGGTATAATTGGATGGGGAGGCATTACAAAAACTGCTCTTTTTCCTCTAACTATGTTGCAAAAACGTATTAATCAAAATTTGTTTGAAAAGGCGACTGGATTATCCAACAAATTTGATCCATTCCGAATTGAATGTTTTTAGAATTGACCAAATTTATAAATACTCTTTAATGAAATTCTATCACACACAAAAAAAAGGATGAATTTTGTAGCTCAGCCACATGATCATAATAAGAGACGAAATGAAATTCTTAAATTAGTTGAACCTAAATATTTCACATCTGCTGCTTTACTACACAGTACAAATTATGGTCCACGTCTATATAATTCGATAATAAAATTTCAGCCAGAATTGACTACTTAAAGGAATGAAATTTTCAGATCCAGAATTAAAAAATTTGTATGACAGACTTCCCTGTATATATATTATGTACCATGTATTGTAAAACATGTTTATTTCTATCCTAAGTGTATTTTTCTATTTTATCTTGGTTACTATATCAACATGACCTGCACTAATTCGACGGCTTAGTGTCAAAGAACACTAACTCCAAAAATCGACTTTTTGAGTTATTTATAGTATCATATTGTACAAAGTAGCCTTTATATCGTGTGAAAGTAATATGGCTCTACAAATAACAGTTTTATTTTTTTTTTGGAGATAGTGTTGTGTTCATTTAGACCGATGCTGAGTGTCAAACAACATTATATAGACTTAGTTTTCTTTGACAATAACAAATTATAGACTAGAAGAACACTAAGTCGAGATAGTGTTCTTTGTCTCTAAATTATTTAACATTTCTAAGGTTTTATTGGTGACTGCCTCAGAACATACAACCAAAAATGGTTAATTGTTAGAGAATTGATAATTTTTTAATCAATAGAATAATAGGAATATTTAAAAAAAAACTAGAAATGATGCCCATGGTTTGCCAGTATATTATTTCATTAATAATCTTCCTCGTATGTAATCGTGAAAACTTTATTACTTATTCATCAGTTCATAGCATAAATACACGTCAAAAAATGACTTTCATACTCCATCGGCAAGTCTACCATGCTATCAAAAAAGAGTGCGTTATAAAAATTTTAATAGCCTCCCTATCGATATAAAAATGAAACTCATAACACAAGAATATTTAGGGCCAAATTAAAGAAATACCTAATTTCTCACTCCTTCTATTCTGTAGGTGAATTTATGACATTCAGTAACGCTTCATGAAATTGATACTAAAACTATGTGTTGTACTAGTAGACTATATTGTAAATCTCGTCTGTACGGATTTCATCTAGACTGTGACTATAAATTAAGACCTTATAATAGTATTAAGATTTTTGACTTGTTCCATATTCTAGCTGTGAAGCAATGTATGGATACCATGGAATGTTAATAAATACAAACAATCATTCTTAAACCAATCCAGTTTGTAAGAAACGCAGCACACGATTGCTCTGGTAATTTGATACTCTTTTATTAGACGTAAGAAATACTCAGTTCGAATGCTAGGGGCAGGTTAATGGTGAAGTTGGCTTTAGCGACATATAAAATTTCAGAAGGAATGAGTGATGAATCTAATAAGAGCATAGGTGTTAGTAGTCCATGTCCAACGCTGGATAACAGGGAAAGCCCACAAGTCCTTAAAGAGTGGAAAGAAATTGCTGGCAAAAAATGTTCTAGACAAAAATTGTACAAAATGTCCCCTTAAATGCAACCTGCCATTTAGTGCTGAAGACAGACATGAAATTCATAAACAATACTGGAATATTGAGAATAACGATTTGAAGCGGCAATGTTAGATGGGCCTTACAGAAGTGAAGGAAATCCAAATCCAAAAAGGATGAATAATCTAGAGGGCAAAACACCATTTTTTCTGGTGAAAAATAAAGAAAAGATATGGGTATGCAGGGGGTTTTTCTCGGCATCTTTGATATATCCAACACAATAATAGAACATAGTTTGAAAAAAGTGACAATAACATAATGGATACTGATAGAAGAGGAAAGCATGAGCCAGGAGTAAAGAAATCTGAACGTACTTGTGAATATATAGTGAACCACACTGCTCCATTTCCAAGAGTACCATCCAACAAGAGTACAAGAAACGACACTGCAAGAGAATATCTGTCTTGTGATTTAAATTTACAAACAAATTTATGAATTGTACAAAGAAAAATTCAGGAATGCTAATGTTCAGGCAGAAAAGCTTTCATATTATCGTCATATTTTCAAAAAAAAATTAATATAGCTTTCTAAAAACCCAGAAACGATCAATGTGATAAATGTTATACATATGATCACATGTCTGAACGTAAGAAAATAGAGACGGAGGCAGTTCATCAGTCCCATATTGAAAGAAAGAAGCAGCTCGTCAAATAAAAAAAAGATTTCAAAATTAGGGCATCAGTAAACGATCTTTACTTTTTAAAATTTGATTTCGTACTGTGCGCTACAGTCCAAATGTTAAAATGGATTGAGTGTTTAGCTATATATAATTTGACCGTAGCCAACAGAAGAGCAGACAATTTTATATGGAGGGAGGGAATTGCAGAAAGGGGAGCTGCAGAGGTAGCATCATGTCTCTTTGCTCAAATGAAAAAAAAAAAACTGCAGAATGGTAAAAGGTTCTCTTTCATGTCCGATACCTGAGGAGGACAAAACCGAAATGTGCTCATATCAACCATGCTCCTCTATGCTTTGAATGTTTTGGACGTACCTCAAATTGAACATATTTTTTTTTAACCAGGAGATTCACAAATGGGCACAGTCCACGCGCACATTGAAAAAAAAAACAGCAAAATATACAGAAATATTTGATCGATCAGAGTGATATACTATAGTTTGTGCTGTATCAAAAATGGAAGTGGAACAGAGTGATGTATGCTGTAAGAGAAACAAGAAACAAGAAAGTTGACACTAATAGAAACATTGTAAGATGGGTGGATATAGTGTGGTTCCAGTATCGGAAAAGTGACAGGGAACACGCATTTTTTAAATACAATTATGATGAAGAATTCCATAAATTCAAGATACAGAGGAAGATTACACGTGGATTTATTCTGGATAATCTTCAGCTTAAACCAAAGCATCATGGGGCACTGAAAATATACAGGATTAGAAAATGAAAAATCTATTGAAACTGTGTAAACAGAACATTATACCAGGAAATTACCTTTTCTTTACAACAGTTCAAAAATTGAGAACAGGAAATCGTAGTAGAAGATACTCAAAATGAAGAGCAATGAGTGGTTATAAAATTAAAAGGAAATTTTAAATTTTTATATGAGAGGTGTGGATATTGACAATATTCAAAACATAAAATATTGAATCAAATAAAATATAATATATTCAGATTATAATTTTATTCAATGTAATTTAGGGCATAAATTCTGAATTAAGTGTGTATTTGTTTTTCTTTACGTGAGGATAGACTTTTAAATCAACTGAATTTGTAGGCTTTGCTATTTTTTAAAATAAATTGATCATTAGTTAAATAACTTTTTCGTCCAAACCCTTCATCAGCTGTGGTAAAATAAAGTAACATTAGCAAATATTTCAAAACACTGTTGTCCTAAAATTCAATGTAAAAAGAAGATAACTTTATTTTTTTTATTATATTATAAATGCACTGTTAAAATTATTATTTCAGATAATAGTGTAAATTAATCTAATAATGATAATATTATGCTTTTTAAATAATATTGACTGGCATAATGCTGATATGTTTTGAGTATAGATAATGTTCCTTTATAAAGAAGAAGAAATATGATAATTGCAGCTCTCTACAATAAATTAAATTTATTAATTTGCATTGTCAAATAGATCTATAATTTTTTTTAGTGTGTTCCAATTCAATATTTTGGCATTTATTTTTAACACTATCTACTAAATTGAACGCTTCGTGTTAGTAACAAAGAACACTATCTCCAAAATGTGTTATTTTTTAAGACAATTTTAAATATTTCTAGAAAATATGTATTGTATTATCTTTAGGGTTATATTCTATATTTATGGTTTAAATTTTATCAACGTATCTCATAAATTGAAGCAGTAACATAAGAAAATGTACACATTTAAACTGTTTTTTGCCTCTCCTGTAAAGTTATGATTTTGGAGTTAGTGTTCTTTGACATTAAGCCGTCGAATTATACTACTAATAATAATTTAATATTAATCCATCAATCTCAACATCGTCTCTTTTTTCACTCAGTTATTACTAGTATTATTATTTACTAATTTTATTATCATCTTTATGTGAGCTTTTTTCTTAACTATTTTGTCTACAAAGTATGTATATCTATGTAACGGAACTGTCCCCGAACACGAGCTTTGCTCTTTCGGGGTATTTTAATGTAACGTTTTTATGTATATGTTATTATTAAATAAAATCTAAAATCTAAAAATCTAACTAATATATTTCTCTGCATAAAAGTTTCTACCGTTTACCATTCCTTCCAGTAAGCAGTTTCTTCTCAGCCAGTGACCCAGCCAATTTCTTTTTCCCTTCCTGATCATTTTCAGCACTAATCTTCCTTCACCCACTCTTTCCAACACAGCTTCATTTCTTATTCTCTCAGTCCATTTCACACACTCCATTCTTCTCCATATCCACATTTCAAATGGTTCTAGTCGTTTCTCTTCACTTCGTCGTAATGCTCATATCTATGCCCCTTACATTGGCACATCCTACACAAAGTACTTCACTAGTCTCTTCCTTAGTGTTTTTTTCCGGATGTCCGCAGAAGCTGTTACTTTTTCTATTAAAAGCTAGCTATCCTTTTAACTTCCTGGCAGCAGAAGATACACCCAAAATATTTGAAGCTGCCCACTTCGCATATCGTTTTTAGAGGATGCATTTATAACGTAGCTCTGCCTCGAGTAGATTAATAAAGTTTTATTAATAAGGCCGTGAAACTCATTCAATATTACAATAACATGAATATTTCTATTTAACGTGTTGATGAACCAAATATGAATGAGGTCTCGCCCACCTCATTATATTTTGCTCGACTAGTATGACTAGTCAGTTTGTTTTTATACCATTAAGTACGAGAAAAATTCGTACCGGCACCGGGAATCGAACCCAGGACCTCTCAGCTGTGCGCTCTCTAACCAACTGAGCTATGGCGGGACCCGATTCACGACGCCGGCCGAACTCCTCTCGTAGTATCGTGTTACGGCCTTACTGCCTGCACTTGAGACGATACACGTCATATTGTACAGGAGCGCATATTACATGACTTTATGGCCATATTCAACAACAGTTTCTTTAAACTGTTAACATCATATATGTATCAAATATGAATGAGGTCTCGCCCACCTCATTATATTTTGCTTGACTAGTATGACTAGTCGTACTTAATGGTATAAAAACAAACTGACTAGTCATACTAGTCGAGCAAAATATAATGAGGTGGGCGAGACCTCATTCATATTTGATACATATATGATGTTAACAGTTTAAAGAAACTGTTGTTGAATATGGCCATAAAGTCATGTAATATGCGCTCCTGTACAATATGACGTGTATCGTCTCAAGTGCAGGCAGTAAGGCCGTAACACGATACTACGAGAGGAGTTCGGCCGGCGTCGTGAATCGGGTCCCGGTATAGCTCAGTTGGTTAGAGAGCATACAGCGCGCACAGCTGAGAGGTCCTGGGTTCGATTCCCGGTGCCGGTACGAATTTTTCTCGTACTTAATGGTGTTGATGAAGGTTTTAGGTTGAAGGAGCCATCATTAGATCTCCAATTAACCTACAAAATATTATGAAAAAAGTATTATAAACAATCAGTGAAATCATGGGTCTTATGAAATAGATTGGGATGCATAATGAATTATGATAACACATATGGAGTCACAAGTAAATGGATAAAATTTATAATAATATCATAAAACAGTGAAAACTATATATACCAAAATGAAATTGTTAAAAAGTAAACGATCACTCCAGTTTTATGAGTATAAGATTAAGCTATATAAATAGCATAAGCGTTATTCAATGTGACTATATAACAAGATTAAGATGAAGTCTGCATTTACAAATGTCGTATCGATGTGCTGACACAAATTGGCAGAGTAGTAAGAGAGGTGAATAAGCAGCTTCAGGCATAGTAAAAATGGACGTAACGCTCGAGACGTGTGGTCTTGTAATCTGAAAGTATGTAGAAATTCTCATTTAGGCATACTATGTTGAAAAGATTAATAAAGGAAATTATTGTGATTTTTTACCAAATTATGTTAATTCACGAAACACAAAAAGAGGGGGGGGCATCCAATTAAATAAAGAAATTACTTACAGCGACGGAGCAGAAGAAAATATATCCTTGTTGTAGAAAGTTCAGTCACAAATGTTGACGAACGTTACGCTTAAAATCGAAGTAACATAAAATTGAAAGGTAGAGGGGGGGGGGGATCGAAGCGTATTGGTGTACCGAAAATCACGTGTGTAAGGAGAATTTAAATTATAAAGCAGACTATGAATGTTCGGGAGTTGCTCATTCAAAAGGGATAAACCATTATTTAATGCTTGTGAAATATATAATTCTTCAGCGATATTTATACGTGGAATTTATTGATATGGTGAACGACGTGTAGTATATAATTTATATTGGTTAATTCATGACCTTGTTCTATCAGATGTGTTGTAAACTTTGTTTTTCGTCTATTGTATTTGAAATCGGAAACATGTTCATTAAACCGGGTTCTGTAATTTCTGCGAGTTTGACCAATGTATTTGCTGGGGCAATTCTTGCATTGTGGTATATATATGCCACTATTTTGAAATCGATCTCTATTATGAAGCTTACTAGGCATAACGTTATATAATTTATTGTTAGTGCGGAAGTCAACTTTTTTTCCCCAGGTTTGGGGTTACCGGTTCAAGAAAGTTGTGTTGTGTTTTTTGTAATTTGTTCTTACGTTTTTGAGGAGGTTGTATGACATGAATTTGCTTGACTTGCAAATGGACAGTAGAAATATGCAGCTCGCCCTACTAATATGCCACTCGCTGAAAGCCTGTGAATGCAAGGACACATGCTTAACGATCAAGTTTATTTCGTTTCTTGCAGAGTACATGCCGGTGATCCCAAACATGCAAGGTGCCACGACTGACCCAGAAGACAGACCGCATTACGCATCGCTATGGGAATTTCGCATGCCATATTCCACACCAGAATCACAAGACCAACCAAAGTGCGCTTCATTATCGGAATATCGAATTCCTGATACTACGCCAAAATCAGAAGAAAGACCGAAGAGCGCACTAATACGGGAATTTGTCATGCCAGATTCCACACCAGAATCACAAGACCTACCAAAGTGCGCTTCAGTATCGGAATATCGAATTCCTGATACCACGCCAAAATCAGAAGAAAGACCGAAGAGCGCACTAATACTGGAATTTGGCATGCCAGATTCCACGCGACAATCAAAAGAAATACCAAAGTGCTTATCAATCTGGAAATTTGGCATGCCAGATTACGTCCCAGAATCGGAAGCCATGCCACATTTCGCGACAATCGAATATCGCATGCGAGATCCAACGCGAGAGTCGGAAGATCGACCGAAATGCGCATCGGTATGGGAATTTGCCATGCCATATTCCATCTCAGAGTCCAGGGCAGCACCCATGTTAGGTGATATGTCAGAAGATTTGCCACCTACCATGCCAGTTGACATGCCATCCCTCATGCCAGATTCGATGGCAACACTATCAATTGAGGATCAATTACCATCAAAAGGAGAAGAAAAAGAAGAAGATGAAAAAGAAGAGGATGATAACAGAAAAACGAAGAATGGCCGCTGGTCTTGCCTGAGAAGTATATTTTGTGGGGCTTGCCGTCTTTTAAGGCGGAAGTTCAAATCGGTTAAGATCAGAACCCATACGAGATCAGATCAGATCAGATCCCAGGATCAGATCCCAGAATCAGATCAGATCAGATCCGAGAAACAGATCAGATCAGATCAGATCCTAGAATCAGATCAGATTAGATTAGATCCCAGAATCGGATCAGATCAGATCAGATCCAAGTATCAGATGAGATCAGATCTGATCAGATCCCAGAATCAGATGAGATCAGATCGGATCAGATCCCAGAATGAGATGAGATCAGATCGGATCAGATCCCAGAATGAGATGAGATCAGATCAGATCAGATCCCAGAATCAGATGAGATCAGATCTGATCAGATCCCAGAATCAAATGAGATCAGATCAGATCAGATCCCAGAATGAGATGAGATCAGATCAGATCAGATCCCAGAATCAAATGAGATCAGATCTGATCAGATCCCAGAATCAAATGAGATCAGATCTGATCAGATCCCAGAATCAGATCAGATCGCATCAGATTAGATCCCAGAATCAAATCAGATGGGATCAGATCAGATAATCAGATGGGATCGGATTGGGCATCGGATCGGATCGGATCGGGGATCGGAGCGGATCGGATCGGATCGGGGATCGGAGCGGATCGGATCGGATCGGAGATCAGATCGGATCGGATCGAATCGTATCGGATCGGGGATCGGATCGAATCCGATCGTATCGGAATCGGATCGGATCGAAATCGGATCGGAAAAAAAATGAGATCTGTAGTTATACTGTTACTATTAAAGAGAAGAGAGAATTTTATTATACACCAGTGGTCAATGCCTCAATTTTTTTTTATTTGTCCCGTAGTTTTAGATGTTTATTTAAGAGTTTAAGAGTTGATGTAGGAGTTGTGTTGAGGATATTTTGTGAGTTGGTTAAAAAGTATGGAGAAATTCGGGTTTTACATTTTTTTCACTTTATATAATCTTTATTTTTGTATTCAAGTCCAATTTCTGTTTTAGTGTTTATTTAATGTGTTTTATTCTTGCTTATTTATTTGCTTTTAATTATTTTATATGTAAGTTTTTGCGTTATTTAATTATTTTTATCTTAATGATTACTTAATTTGTTGTTCTTTCGCAGTAATAAGTTTTGTAAATTTATGGGAATTTGATTTGGTAATTTTGATTTATTATTGGTAAAATTTGTGCCAGCATCCGCGGTTATACAATGAATATAAGTAAATCTTTTTAGTTAGAGTAGTTAAGAGTTTTGTTAGAGGTTATATTATTATTTTTGGGTGAAATCTTAATATTTATTATGACTTTATTTTATTTGAGGCTATGAAATCTTTTGTTTTAAAGTAGGATTAGATACCCTATTATTTTAGATATAAATTATTTTTAACTTGAGTAGTATTAGTTAGGGTCTTGAAACTTAAAGAATTTGGCGGTATTTTAGTCTTTTAGAGGAATCTGTCCCTTAATCGATAGTCCGCGTTGAACCTTACCAAGATTAATATAATTATACCGCCGTTATAATGAAAATCTTCTTCGGGTTAATGAAATTTTCTTAATTTAATTTTATAAATTATTTCGGGTCAAGGTACAGTTTATGCTTTGGTGGAGATGGATTACATTTATATTTATTATTGGATTATTATTTGAAATTTTATTATGAAATTGAATTTAATTGTAATGTTTTGCAGATTGTAATAGTGATTTTGGCTCTAAAATAATATGTACACATCGCCTGTCGCTCTCATTATTTATTAGTTGAGATAAGTCGTAACATAGTGGTTGTACCGGAAGGTGTGGCTGTAATGATAATTTAATACGGATTAAATGTTTTAAGTTAAGAATTTAATTTACACTGATTAATTTTATCGTGTAATTCGATATAATCTGAAATATTATATAATTTTTTTTTCATTTTATTTTTATGTTAAAATTAATTAATTGTTTTTGTATATTGTTGTTGATTAAATTTTTTCAATTATAGTTTATTTTTACTGTAAAGTTTATATGATTAATTTATAAAACTAGATTTTTGTTGTACCTTGTGTATCAGGGCTTATTAAATTATATTATAAACTTTTTGTTTCCCGATTTTGAAGGATCTAATTAATTATTTTAGTTACTGTTTTATAATTATTATTAATTATTATTTAGAAGTGAAATGTTATTCGGCTTCAATTGTTTCTGGCTTTTCAAGAAATGAATTTAATTCATATATTATTATATTTCTATCTTTTTAGTTTTTATTTTATTAATATTAATGTTATGGGGGATAAGCTCTCTAACATATTTTTATAATTTTTGATTGATGTTGGCTTTATAATAACTATCATTTTAAGTTTATTAAAATTTTATTTTATTTTTTTAGATTTTGATTTATTAATATTTAATTGTTTTATTGGAATTTGTTATTAAATTATTATTTATTTGTAATTATGATGGAATTAGTAATTTTGCAATTGTATTATAAAATTTTTTTAAGATTTTAAAAGGAACTAGGCAAGTAAATTTATTCTCGCATGTTTATCAAAAAATCTTTTCTTGTATTTTAATATGAAATATGACCTGCCCACTGATTAGTTTTGAAGGCCGCGGTATTTTGACCGTGCAAAGGTAGCATAATCATTAGTCTTTTAATTGTGGACTGGAATGAATGGTTTAACGAGGAGTATACTGTTTCTTATTATTTTTGTTGAATTCAATTTTTAAATTAAAAAGCTTAAATTTATTTCTAAGACTGGAAGACCCTATAGGGTTTATATATATTATTTTATTTATTTTGTTTGTTTATTTTATTTAATATTTGATATATTTTGTTGTGGTGATGGGAAGAATTAATTAACTCTTTTTGTTTAATATGCATTTATTTATGAATACTTGATCCAATTTTGTTGATTATAAGATTAAATTACGTTAGGGATAATAGCATAATCTTTTTTTAGGGTTCTCATTTATAAATGGGTTTGCGACCTCGATGTTGATTTAATCTGGGTGTAGAATTTCAATTTGTTTAGGTCTGTTCGATCTTTAAAATCTTACATGATGTGAGTTCAAACCGGCGAGAGCCAGGTCGGTTTCTATCTATAATAAATTTTATATGTTAGTACGAGACGACCAGATATTTGGAATAATTTTTTGTTTAAGATTATTATTAATTGCTACTGTTTTGGCAGATAAGTGAAATGGATTTAGAATCTTTGAATATAGATTTATTCAATAAATAATATTTATGTTTAGGGAGATTTTTGGTTTATTTATTATTTTTATTTTACTAGTTATTTTTGTTATAGTTGGTATTGCCTTTTTAACCTTGTTGGAGCGTAAAGTTTTCGGGTATATTCACATTCGTAAAGGTCCTAATAAGGTTGGTTTTATTGGTATTTTGCAGCCTTTTAGAGATGCAATTAAACTTTTTACTAGGGAGCAGACATTTCTTTCTTGTCTAATTATTTATGTTATTATTTTGCTCCAGTTTTTAGATGATTTTTGTCCTTGTTAGTATGATTTGTAATTCCTTACTTTACTAGTTTTATTTCTTTTGAGTTGGGTTTATTATTTTTTCTTTGTTGTACTAGTTTGGGTATATATACTGTTATAATTGCTGGTTGGTCATCTAATTCTAATTATGCATTATGAGGGTGATTACGCGCTGTTGCTCAGACAATTTCTTATGAAGTTAGATTGGCTTTAATTTTGTTGTCTTTTGTATTTTTAGTAGGTAGCTATAATTTAATAATATTTTATGATTTTCAGGTTGACATTTGAATAATTTGTTTTACATTTCCTTTATCAATAATTTGGTTTACTTCATGTTTGGCTGAAACCAATCGCACTCCTTTTGATTTTGCTGAGGGTGAATCAGAATTGGTTTCAGGTTTTAGTGCTGAATATAGAAGTGGTGGTTTTGCATTAATTTCTTTGGCTGAATATGCTAGTATTTTGTTTATGAGAATATTATTTTGTATCATTTTTTTGGGTAGTGATATTAATTCTATATTGTTTTATTTTAGGCTTTCTTTTCTTTCTTTTATATTTATTTGGGTTCGTGGTACAATACCGCGTTTTCTTTATGATAGGTTGATATATATGGCTTGGAGGAGATTTTTTACCCTTATCATTAAATTATTGACTGTTTTTCTTGGGTATTAAGATTTATTTATTTTATTATTAATTTAAGTGAAGTTAATAGAAGATTTTAACTTCTTTCTTATGCTTTCAAAACATATACTTTTCTTTAAAGCTTTTTAAATTTAATTATTTAGATCGGATCGGATCGGATCGGATCGGATCGGATCGGATCGGATCGGATCGGATCGGATCGGATCGGATCGGATCGGATCGGATCGGATCGGATCGGATCGGATCGGATCGGATCGGATCGGATCGGATCGGATCGGATCGGATCGGATCGGATCGGATCGGATCGGATCGGATCGGATCGGATCGGATCGGATCGGATCGGATCGGATCGGATCGGATCGGATCGGATCGGATCGGATCGGATCGGATCGGATCGGATCGGATCGGATCGGATCGGATCGGATCGGATCGGATCGGATCGGATCGGATCGGATCGGATCGGATCGGATCGGATCGGATCGGATCGGATCGGATCGGATCGGATCGGATCGGATCGGATCGGATCGGATCGGATCGGATCGGATCGGATCGGATCGGATCGGATCGGATCGGATCGGATCGGATCGGATCGGATCGGATCGGATCGGATCGGATCGGATCGGATCGGATCGGATCGGATCGGATCGGATCGGATCGGATCGGTTCGGATCGGATCGGATCGGATCGGATCGGATCGGATCGGATCGGATCGGATCGGATCGGATCGGATCGGATCGGATCGGATCGGATCGGATCGGATCGGATCGGATCGGATCGGATCGGATCGGATCGGATCGGATCTTGGAATGCACTTGCCCACATGGTAGGGAGGTTGGGATGGGCAGGGCGGAACTCGACATGCAGCCACCTCCACGTGGTGAGTTCTGGGTTGTTTCAGTTCATAGAGAATTAAACAAGCAAAGAGCTGCATCTCTTTTACATGCCAGTAATTCTACTGACATTGGCCTGTCGCATTTAAACACAATTAAAAATCATCGACGTGGGCTGGGATCGAACCCACAACCCCTAGCATAGAAGGCCAGCGCTATGCCAACTACGCTACGGAGACCGACTCTCTACTTCTGTGAATGATGGTAAGAAAATGTAAAGTATAAAAAAAAGTTTAGTAACAGTAATTACACATACTAAATCCTTAAGGTAAGAAGAATAGAAACGTCTTTTCTTTTCATTTAACAACAAATCGATTTTGTTTCTAGGAAAGATTGCTACATCGCTGTGAATTCATTAGCACTTGCCAACAGACGAAAACGCTCTTCCCTGCAGCTCTGATAGCAGTCACGAGGAGACTGCCCTTATACCCCATCATCGAGCTATAAATAAGAATATAGAGTGGCGATCGCAGCGCCATATTTGAAAACTTTTGAACCTATGTCCGCCATGTTTTAACTGGTCAACAAATGGGCGTTGTTCCTATAGTAGTAGTAGTGACTGTATAGAACATATTGCATCTTATGAATCTTATTTTATATCGCATTAGCCCACATATTCCATTACTAACACTTCTTTATTTTAACAGCTGTCAGGAAACCCATGCAGCAACCGTTTATTCCATACATCTTACGTTAATGTCGAAACTTAAAGATGTGGATACAAATGGGCGTGGTTGCTATAGGACGAGGCTGAAAAGACTGTTGCATCTTGTGAATCTTATTTTATGTTGCAGTATCTCATATATCCCATTTTTACCAGTGGGAAGGAAACCCACGCAACATTTTTTCCTTATACCTTACATGAACATTAAAGCTTTAAAATGTGAAACAAATACAAAAGTGGGCTTGGTTCCTGTAGGATGAGACGGAAGAGGTAGTCCAGGATAGTAGTATCTTGTGAATCTTATTTTATTTCTCAATAACTCTGATACCACATTTTTACCAATACTTTTTTTTTAATAGTAGTCAGTAAACCCAGGTAGCAACATTTTATTCTATACATCATAGTTAACTGGAGTTGACATGTTTTCTTTTTTTCTACTGCAATGAATCGTCGGTAGAGTGAAACGTAAGCAATGAGCATATTCAAATCTATAAATACACATTTTTTTTTTTTTTTTGTAAATTAGTAATGGTAGCATTATGAAAATGCTGACGAGAACGAATACGCTTTCAGTGGAAAACACGTAACCTTCAGTTTCGTCGGACAGACATAGGCTACTTGAAGTCATATTTATGCCAGATGTAATACAGACCTGAATTCTGGTGGCTGGTGATGTTCTACTGAATTTTCCTGTGCCACAGAAGAGAAAGTTTCTTCGGTGGAAGCCTAGAAGTGTCTTTTCTTTTTAAATGAGATGGAAAATCGAATATATTTGGTATTGCATTGGGCAACAAACGTCTCCTCTCGTTTACAAAATAGGCTACATGTGTTCAGTATCGAAATGTGCGGAACACAAAACACTATGTATTGTGGGAAACCATTTCTCTCTCTTCATTAGTGAAACCCACAGCTTAGTTAACAAATCAATTTTTAGTGGGAATCTGTAAAAAGAATGAACATGTTACAGAATCTTTCTATCAATAACTGTTATGATATGTATAGTGATATCAAATTATGGCAGACTACTGACTTAAAATATGACATATTCTTTGTTTTGTTGCTTCGGTTGCTACAATTATAAGCAGAACACACAAAAGTCATCTTAATTACGGGATTTAAAAATCTCCACGTGCTTATACATCTCCTTCTGCTAAAGCGAGCTAACCAGCTAAAACATGGCGGTCGGCAGTTCAAGCTAGTACCAGGGCTGGTAAATTTTATTTACCCGCCCTGCTAGTACCATCAAGAGCGCTGATACAGACGTGCACGCCACGCTATATTCTACTTCTATCTCGTTGTACCCTATCCCCGCGGTGCTCAGGTTTAAGACGAAGTACGCGTCTTGTAGCAGCCTTGCAAAATACCTATTCATAAACTGATTTACTATTAATACAAGTAGTAAAATAGTTACTCTTAAAGCGTAAATGTAACAGAAACAATGCAAAATTATTTGTTGCAACTGGAAAGTGTAATGTAGACATGTTCACAAGATGTGTGTTCGTAAATTTGTTTAAAAGGTAATGGTATCAAAAATAATACAGCTATTTATGCAAAAAGTTGTGAAATGATAGCGTTTTAAGCACGAGAGGTGAAGATTGTCCACAGACCCGAAGGGGGGTTGAACAACACGGTGAGTGCTTAAAACGCTAGTTTTGCACGAGTTTCATACAAGATTTTTTAGACAGTCCCTCGAGAATCTCTAATGTATTTATATTTTAAAGGAAATAAAATTATTGATTCGTTCTCTCGCAATGGCGAACTTCTGATGTTAAAGACGAATGAGTATTGCAATGGTATGGAAAGAGAGAGATGTCACGGCCTTCGGATATGTTATGGTGATTGTTTTGCTGTATGTTAGGAAGTTTTTCCTGCTTGTCAGGCATGCACTTTTTGCCATTTGATTAAAGTTGTAAAGCAAACGTTGTAAATTATCTTCTGAAGTTGTCATAAACACAATACCATCATCTGGAGACCGAGTCATGGCGGGATAACCATTACATCTAGTACAGAGGAAATGCTGTACTCCCATGCCTATCCAGAGGCTATAGGTGGGAACCCCACCACTGGACTTACTTCCACTAGGCTAGTAACCTGTTGGGAGGACATCTTCTTACTGAAAAGTCTCTACAAATACAATAATAATAATAATAATAATAAAAATAATAATAGTAATAATAATAATAATAATAATAATAATAATAACAGTTTTAATAATAGAGCTTGTAAAATCATTACAAGCACGCTTATGTTAGTCTTAGACCGACTACTCTGGAACTGGAAATTTATTTGTGCCAGTAGTGTAGTTCGAATATTTGAGACTGAAAATTGCTTTAATCGCACCATAAAATTTCTCACATTCTTGTACGTGAACCACGTTTGTTAAGATAATGGTCAAGTGCTGTAAAAACACAAATGAACTAGAAGCAAGAGATGAACAATACAGACTTAAATATCGAAAGTCTGGTTTGAAATAGAATCTAAAATTCTGCATTTTATCGTTACATAAGTATGCGTGACCTTCTACCTTGCGTTCACGAAAACAGGCAAGAAAGCTCACAATACAGTACAGACTGATTTTAAACCTATAAATATCATCAGCACCTAAGAAATAGAGCCTACAGGATATTGGCTCTCCCTTCCTTTTTTCATACTTAGTACTAAATTGTAAGTTAAGGAAAACCTGGATAATTTCAATACACGCTCTTATTTTAGCACACTCGTCTTTCTGTTCTTCCTCCTCGCCTTTCTGTTCTTCCTCTTTGTTTTTCTGGACTCCTCATTCTTCTGTGCTTCCACCTCTTAATATTACTCCTCGTCTTTCCTTTCTTCTTGTTTTTCTGCTTTTCCTCTTAGATTTTCTGCTCTTCCTCGTCGTATTTCTATTCCTCTTCTTCTTTTTATTCTTTTTTCTCGTCTTTCTGTCCGTTTTTCTATTCCTGTACTTCTGGACGTATTGTTTTTCCTCTTAACTTTTTCATATTTTGTCGTCTTTCTTTTCTTCCTCTTCGTATTTCCGTTTTCCTGCTCGCCTTTCTATTCTTTCAGACTCATTATTCTCTGCTTCCTCTTAGTTTTTTTATTCCTCCTGCTCTTTGTATTCTTCCTCGTAGCCTTTCTGTTTCTCTTCGTTTTTCTTTCTTTTTCCTCGCGTTTCTGTCCTTCTTTGTCTTTATATTCTCTCTCCTTTCCTTTCTGCTTTTCGTCGTCTTTATATCATTCTTTCTAGAATTTCTGTTCTTCCTCCTCGCCTTGTGTTGTAAAAGCATTTGTCTGGAGGTGAGGAAAAGAACAGTGATTTTTAAGTATTTAAACTTTATATTCTCCTTTATAGAGACAAGAAATATCTGGCGAAACTACCGACAGTGAGTGTGATAGTACCATTTCACAACGAACACTGGAGCACACTTCTGAGAACTGTGGTCAGCGTCCTCAACAGATCACCAGAACATCTCCTCAAGGAAATAATTTTAGATGATGACTCCAGTTTAAAAGGCAAGTGGTATAGATACTAAGTATAAGTACCATATCGACAGACCCAAAGAGAGAAATGAGGCAGCTTAAATAATTATATCACCATATTTCTTCTAAGATGTTATTATTTATTACAGCCTTAGCTATGATATTACCAGCTTCCTTAAAAATGAGGACCTCGGTCTTTATGGAGATATTTATATTATGACTGTTTTAAGTGAGAACAGATTGTTGAAGATAATTCTCGGTGTCGGCAAACAAAACCTAGTCATTTCCGAAGAGTAATGTGTTAAGGGTTTTTTTTTATAAAAATAAGTACATCTATACAATTGATGTTAAATACTATTATCTTGTAATGGGGTAACAATATTTTTGAATGGAATGAAACAGAAGTGTCTGTTTCTTGACCAATTTTTTTCAACAATTTATTGATCGATCAGCGCATTTAGCGCTATACAGATCATTTCTAAAAAATATAAATACAATATATGACACTGAATTGAGGGCAGCCTAGATTGGGCTCCTCAATGAACAAAAATAATTGTTAATAAATAATTATTTATATAGGTTGGTGTGATGATGAATTTTGATTATAATATGAGGTCCATTGGAAGTCGGCTCTTGATTCTGGTGGAAAATTAGGACTTCCTTCCGAGAGAGTAATGGATGGCGCCTCGAACATTTTCCAGTTTGTTATAGAACTTCTTAGCTTGTGAATGAATAAACTGTTTGATTGTGTCAATACCAGTTTCTCTGTGTAGTTGGCTCTTACAGACAAACCAAGGAGAATTGAGTGAAATTAGTAGGACTTTATTTTGAAGTGACTGGATGTGTTTAATTTCACTTATAGCAGCTCCTCCCCAGACAGGACAGGCATAAAGCAGTAGAGGTCGTAATAGAGATGTGTAAAGTAGCATGCAATTTTGTAGCTTTTGAGATGATTTCTTTTTGAGGAGCGGATATAATTTAGCGAGTCTTGCGTAGGCCAATTTAAAACAACAATTTAAAACATTTCTTAAGTAGTCAAATATACCTTGACGTTTGTGCCCATAAACCACGTAATAACAATTGTAAAACATTTATATTATTTTGTGATTTAATCATATAAACATATCCAAGCAGTGGTAATATATTAGTAATCATTCCTCATATTATTTTTATGTTTACAAAAATCACTATTTAAAAGTGATGCAAACATAAAAACATTAATGATTGGTAATGAGATTATAAGCTTATTCCTTTCTTTCTTGTTAAATAAACAGAGATACTGTAGAACCAAACTATTGAACAGAAAATTGTAAAAATAATAGCTTCTGTAGACAATTGTGCGTGCATATCAAGTGGGGTCAGGACTATTGGCTTGTAATCCTTTAAGAAAGAGAGGACCGAATAAAATTATTGTTGTCCTACCTGTATGTCATGTGGTCTTTTGTAACGATTCTTCTGTGCTGGCGACATAAAGATAGATTTAGATGTTATCACTAGGTCCTGAATTATTACATTACTTAAAATAATTTATATATACTCGTATTACTTAGAATAATCAGGCATAAAAGGCAATTAATACATAAAAAAGCACAATAGACAGGCAAAAAAGTCAATTAAAATGAAAGAGGCGCTATAGGTTCAAGACAATACATAGGCCTAATATAATTCATCATTTAATTTATATGATATTCATGCAGTACATCTTGCTGTTCATTGCTCATTACCACAGTGTACAGCCATAGACACAAAAATGGCCAATCTCCTGTAGCATGAATGTGTGAGTCCAGTCCACTTCGGGCAGCTCCTGGTTCACATGACTATTAAAAGAATGTTTGCACCTAATTTACTCCTTGAATATATCTTCGTTGTAGATTATTCATTACATTTGACCTATAAACAATTGGAAAAGGCAGAAAACAAAGGAAAATAGAGCGGAGTCGTACAAAATAAATTCCTTCACGTGTAAACCTAAGCTCTCACGGAATCAACCAAAGTACTGGGTGATAATCACGTCAATGTGAGTGTCCATGATGGGGATACTGCTAATGATGAGAGAGAAAAACCGATGTGCTTTTAGTATCAGTTTGTTATTGAGTAAAAATGTATTTGTGTGTGACTGACTTAAAGAAAGAATTAATTCATTTATGGTTTTCAGCCCAAGGGCAGGTCTTTCACTGCAAACCCAGCATTCTCCAATATTTTATGTTTTGTACGTCCCTTTTAGTTTCCGCATACTATTCATATATCTTAATGTCGTCCATCATGTGATATCTTCTTCTGCCCCAAACTTTTCTTTCGTTCACCATTTCTTCCTGTTCATTCTTTAGAGTAGACAGTTTGTTCTCAGGCAGTGCCGTGTTTGCAGTTTTTCTTGGGAAAGATAAATCCAGTAGTTTTCCGTTACTTTCCACACTCGCTCACTCACTCACTCACTCACTCACTCACTCACTCACTCACTCACTCACTCACTCACTCACTCACTCACTCACTCACTCACTCACTCACTCACTCACTCACTCACTCACTCACTCTTTTTTGTAATCTTTTTTCTATCGTTTATATGTCTTTATTGCAAATGTAATTGAAAAATAACTAGGGAAACAATCTTGAATCAATATTGCTTATGTTATTCGTAAATAAGTAAGTAGGAAGGTGTAGGGATTCATAATTTGGATGGTATTTAACTATGGTTTTATTCTCCTTGTATATCTTATCACAAATATATTTATTGATTACGCAACTGGTAAATTCGCGATTTTAAAAACGTAATTATTTAGAAATGTCAAAACATGTAATATTACAACCTATGTAGTGGGGCATGTTGAAATATATAAAAAAACACACTCACTCACTCACTCACTCACTCACTCACTCACTCACTCACTCACTCACTCACTCACAAAAAAATCCCTCCCCCTCCCGCTCCCACTCCCCCTCCTTCCCTCTCTCTCCCTCCCTTAGTTATATTTTCAATTTTTTCTCATTTTTCTTCTGTTCCCTTCTATAATTTCTTTCTTTCTTCTTTATTTTTTATTCGTTTCTCTCATTCTTTCTTTTTTAATATCGTCTTCTTCTCTTCGTCCCTCAGTATTACTTTATCTTTCCTTCGTTTCGTCTTTCTGCTATTCGCTCTCTATCTTCTCTTTTTGTGTGCTTTACTTCATTTAGTGTCCCTTAATTTCTTCTGTTTCTTCCGGTCTTTTTTCGTGTTTGCTTCTTTATTTCCATTCCATTTCCTTTCCTCAGAAAGTAGCAATCTTTCTGAACGCAAGGGAGTAGCGCGTGCTATTTATTCTCTTACAGTATTTCTGCGCTATCGCCATAAAAATATTTCCCTAGAGGAGTGTTGAAATAAATCAGCGAGGCCATACAGAACGTGTAGATACCAACTGCCCGACATAATGGAAAAATCCAAACTGACAGTTTAGCATTCATTTCATTTCCCCTTGTTTCTGTTTTGTTTTTACGCTCTCATTCCTATCTTCTACCTATTTGTCATTGTCTTGAACCTGTCTCCAAAGGAAGCAATTATTGCTGTCAGAAACAGAACATTTTTAGACGTTTTCACCGAGAAGCCTTTGCAGAAGCTGTTCCAAAAGACTTAGCGACTTATTACGAGTTTGATATAGCAAGGAAACAAAGCTTTGGCTAACAAAAGACGACGCAGAGCGTTTGTTCGCAATGTGCGGTCTTCCAGTTAACTGCAAAGTTTCATGTCTTCGCCAGTGTACTCGTGATTTCAGCCCCTGTTCTTGATGTTCCACGAGTTAACGGAAACTTATATCGAAGTATTTCAACTGTAATAATCGTAAGCGAATGTTTAATTAGTCTATGACAATAAACCACATATAGCATGCTGTATTGTTCGCTGTTCTCGCAAAATACCTCACATAACTTGTGAGTAAGCAGTGCTCGAAAATATTGTTGGTAAAATACGAATTTCATTAAAATCGGTAAATAATTTTATTATTAAACCAAATATATTAGGGTATACTGACTTAGCGTTGGGTAGATGGCTAATACATCAACTATACAGCGAAAACTCTTGTTAAAATCCTGGTAAGTTGAGTTTGAAATTTTTACAGACAAAACGATAGACAGATCGTCCTCGGTGGTCTAATGGTTAGCGTGCCTTCCAATGCATTCGAGTTCGCTCGTTCAAATACTGTCGAAAGCGATTAATTCTTAATGGTGATAAAAAAAATCCTTACATAGATTCGCAGAATAAATAGAGGCACATGTAATAGATTTACAGTAAATACGAGAATCATATCCCCGAATAGGAGGGCTTCAAGCTAAATTAACCGGTCGTTTCTCGATCATGCCAAGATTCAATTATGGAAGTGGGACAATGGACCCGAATTGGAGGCTGAAGTGTGAATTAGTTCAACTCTCCATGTATATTTCAAGGTGACGGGCAGTTTTTCTCGGGATGTTTCTGTTTGCCTATCAGAATTTCACCAATTCCGCATTACTGTCTTATTAAATCGTTCCAAGAAGAGGAACACACGGACTTACACAATCGGTGTAACATTCTCGTATCTACAGTATGATTCACTTGACCCGTTTTAGTTGATGTAACCCTGCATTTTATAGACTGCTCTCGAAATTTCTGTACCCATTTATAGAAGATGTCAACTCAAGTTTAGGCGTAACACTTTTATACTATAATGAGTCATCTGCGCCTTTCTCATCGAAAATAGGCAAATTTGTATATTATTAGGTGGTTAAGGAACGTTAGCGCCAGTCGATGTTAGGCACTTTTTCCTTGTAGTATTTTTTTATTTTACTTGGTTATTTAACGACGCTGTATCAACTACAAGGTCATTTAGCGTCGATGGGATTGGTGATAGCGAGATGGTATTTGGCGAGATGAGGCCGATGATTCGCCATAGATTACCTGACATTTGCCTTATGGTTGGGAAAAACCTCGGAAAAACCCAACCAGGTAATCAGCCCAAGCGGGAATCGAACCCGCGCCCGAACGCAACTCCGAATCGGCAGGCAAGCGCCTTAGCCGACTGAGCTACGGTTATGGATCTGTGAAATTTCTGACATGCATTTTTATACCAAATAATCTGAAACGTTTATCACAGATTTGTTACATTGTGCAATACACAAATTTTTACTTTGTTATTCCAATGAATTTACTTATAATTAACTTTTGTTTTTTTTTTTTAATACTGAATTATGTACTGTCTTCCTCCAACGAGTTTAGTGCTGGGACCTGAGGTATTCTTGCCATCGATGCGGGGGGATTGCACGTAGATTCTTTTGTTGCTACAGCTAAGCCGAGCAGAGCTGAGTGGGAAATATTAATCGTCCAAAAATATGCAGTCTTCAGTTTGTAGTAGTGTGTGAATATTTCATATACATATTGTTTACCTAGGCCTATGTGATTTTTTTATAAATATATTAAATAATATTTTTGCAATTTTTGCTCAAACATTTCCCTGACGTTAGCTATGTTAACATTATATGAATTACTCATATTAAATATTTCACCGTTACAATTCATTTTTAAGGAAACATGCTGTGGAAAATGGGTCAACGAGACGAGTAGATATTTTAGCGTACAATGCTGACACTAAACAGGGCATCATTGTGGACCCCACGATACGTTTTGAAGTAGAATGTCATCAGTCAGGCGAGGTCCACCTTGAGAAGAAGTCGATCTATGAGCCTACAGTCAACTATTTCAAGCTGAAATATGCCTTAATTCACGTTGAGGTATTCGGCTTGCTCATAGGTGCTCGAGTGACTATACTAGCTTTTTTCAAAGAATTTCGGCGGCAGTTTGCTCTGCCAACATCTCTGAGGGATGACATTGTGATAATTGTGTTAAAAAATCCTGCCAAATCCTAATTAATCACATGGTGCCACATTAATGGCAAGTGTAATTTTTCACGCCCTTTTCTTTGTATCCCTTTTTTAAAAATTAATATCTATGTTTACATATGTATAATAATTTTTTTTGAGGATATACTCAAAGGCTACCCTCAATGGGGGGGCAGTTTAATATTATTATTATTATTATTTTTTTTTTTAATTGATTACTTTACAAATTTAATTCAATTCTACTAATCACTAAATTTTAAAGTATGATTCTTTTCATTTATATTATTGTAGTTTTATTATGATTTTTATGTTTATTTATTTTATTGTATTTGTATTTCTGATGGTGTGATGGCCTTAACTTCACCAGAATAAAGAAATAATAGAGTAAATAAATAAATAAAATGTTCTACAATAATGTCCTTCTCTGAACACGTAAGTGCGAATGGTTGTATCCCTATCTCGCCAAAAATACGTTAGGAAACTAATAGGCATACTGCTTTCGTAAATTGGGCGAATCTTTCCAGAATGATTGTACTTCCTTCCAGACTGGCGATGTCACTGTTCCCTCCCACTCCAGTACCGCGCTAGACTAGTCGGAACCGCATTCCTCTCAGCCCTAAACTCCTCAGAGGATGACAGTACATGTAATTGTATATTCTCCAATTTATGTAGAACTGCCGTAGTAAGCGAAAGTCTATCTGCTGGTGGATAAGTAAATGCGGGCCACCTTATAGAAGTGGACGCACCGTACGTACTTCCTGCTCGTAGTCCATCAACATGCTTTGTACAGGGCACAGTTGAATTCGAAAGTTCTAGCCAGAGTTAGGATTTTGTTTAAAAACAGACCTGCAACTCTTTGACACGCGGTGAACCGAATTATTATTTCCGACTTGGAGTTATTTTTAGCCTTAACGTTAGCTTCACTGCTGTAGCGAAAGCGGGCCGAAGACTGTTATCTCTACAGACCTTACTTTCTTCCCGTCCCTCTCGCATCGAACGGAATATATGTAGCGAGCTGGGGTAAAAATACATTTCCCTTTGAACTTTTATAACTTCCCTCCCTTTTGCTCCTACAAATCATTTTAAACTGATAGTGCTGACGTTCATTTTCGTGTATATACGGGCGAATTCTCGAGGCGCACGCCATAGGACAATGGTTCGCAGTTGTGCCGATTGGTTGTTTGAGTAACAAGGGCCCAAGAATGCTCAAGAGTCGAGACAATCGCAAGGACATTTTTGTCCCTCAGAATTGCAAACAATTGAAGTGGTGCGTACTAGACGTTCGAGATCGGGACAGCATAAAAAGTGACAGGAGATTTGAGAAAATCCCAAAGATGGTGTGTAACGTCTATACAGATATTAAGTTGGTGTAATTATGATAAATACTATTTGCTGTAAGTTCAGTGTGTCTATATTTAACAACAGCCTTCCTTACTTTGTTTAACTGTTGAATGATCTCTTGAAGTTGACTTACGGAAGATTTTGTGTAACTTGTTTCATACAGTTTGTATTTTGTAAACCTAAGGCTTCGCGTTCTAATTGTGGACCGTTTTTGCAAAACTTGCTAACTGGAAAATTTGCGAAATTGAGATTTTGGTGGATTCGTTAACATAAAGCAGGTCTCTACACGATGTTAAAGTTATCTTAGGAAAATTGAATTATTTCTCTTCATTATAGTGTGTCAAAGTGTGATGGTTGCACCTATAACCTATTAAAATTTGTTTTCATTCAATTTTTTGTATCTCCTGTAAAATTTAGTTTTTTCAGTTGGCAAGTTTTGCAAAAACGGTCCTCAATTCATGTTGTTACATAATTTTACAAGTTTTTTTTATTACTTTTTCGAAAGTACTCTACTATTTTTGTTTTACTGGTATAGGGTGTAAGAGGTATAAATGCTGTTCTTTTCACAGTCGTCTGGTACAGTCTACATCCACAGGATCAAAAATGTCCATACGACATAGGGTCAAAACTTGATAGTTATCCGAGAAAAACTTCTTTCGTTATTTTATTTGCGTTATACTGCTTATATTGTTAGTAAAATTACGAAAACAATTTCTTCAGTAGGTATAGCTAGCAAATGGTTAATATTAGTTTAAATAAATATTTGTGTTCTATTACGTTTTCGTTAAATTAAATAATATATGCTTAAATTTGTTAATATTCAGGCTTGAGAGACGTGGTAACATGTTGAGCAGCAGAACTCTACACAGACATACGTACATGTCAGCTGAGTTCAAGCTCCCTATCCATAGGTCTACTGCCGAGCGGATGAGAGTTCAGTACAGGATATTCGATAAACAACTTACAATATCATTAAGAATTTAGGAATATCGTATGTTATTAATTTATGGAGAAAGTCGTCGTAATTCAAGTGAGACAAGAATTATGTACCGTAAACGTTTTCCGGAAAGGTTACCTAATCGGCGAACTTTTGTAGCAGTTTCTCAACGATTATTAGAAACTAGGAGTCTCTTACCCCGTTTCGAAAATCACACACCAGAAATTTGTTTAAAAATGGCATTGCTTTATGGAAGCGGGAGAGATTATAATGTTGAATTAGAAAAGAAGTTCGTGTGATTTTGTGCAGTAAATCATTATTGTTTCTTTTTTAGATGTACAATTAAAAATGGAGCAATATTGTTAAACAAAATGGAAATTATCATAATGTTCTTCTATTAATGAGATTGAAAGTTTGTGTCTGCTGCTCGTTTTATGTAAACAACAGTTGTCTTGGTCCGCCCCTGCATTAGAACAGTACATCTGTTTTGTACCGGTATGTTTGTACCCGCTTGAGCTACACCGTGTACTTCTGAACGCCCTCCTCCCCATCCATCAACGTTGTCAAGCGTTTAATATTGTAAACTTTAATAATTAGTTAAATATTGCAATTCTAAAAAAATTGTGAGGACATTTTTTTTCCTTATGACATGAATAATCATCAGTTAAAATAATGGTACTTATACCCCTTACTCCCTGTAGAAGTGTAGCCTACATTTTGACGTTGTCTGTGTAATATTGTTTCCGTTCATTACTTTTTGGCCCTCATTTTGTCTGTACAACTTCACTATTTCCACTTTATTTTCTCTTACTCTTTCTATAGCTATGCTTGTATTGTGCATTAGTATGTTTCGCGTCCATGTCAAAGCAATACGGTACTGAATAACATTATTTTAAAATATATTGCAACTCACTCACTCACTCACTCACTCACTCACTCACTCACTCACTCACTCACTCACTCACTCACTCACTCACTCACTCGCTCCCTCCTTTCTTTTAAATTTATTTTCAACATGCTCCATTACACAACTACGCCTTGACGTTCTCTTGTGATACAATACCGGTAATTATTGTAAGTGTATTGACAAAATTGAACATATGTTTGTTTTTACAAGTTGAAGGATTATACAATATTTTGATCAACAGTGCGGTCGCGCCAGTCTTGATCCAAAAAATCATGGGCTGGAACAAGCCTGTACTCGGCATGTCCACACCTCTGTGGAGTAACGGTCAGCGCGTCTGGCCGCGAAACCAGGTGACCCGGGTTCGAATCCTGGTTCGGGGAGTTTACTTGGTTTTCCCTCAACCCAATACGAGCAAATGCTGGGTAACTTTCGGTGCTGGACCCCGGACTCATTTCACTGGCATTAACACCTTCATTTCATTCAGACGCTAAATAACTAGAGATGTTGATACAGCGTCGTAAAATAAGCCAATAAAATAAAAAAACACGCGGCATTTTAGATCCGTAATCTCCGGCGTATTGTACTCATTAATTAATGGCATGCACACAATCATTTATTTCACAATCATTTTATTTCACTAGAGTCGACGGCAATTCGGAAGGCGGTAGTCTGCTAGCGTTTGCGTCGAGAGAGACAGATTGAGAGATCAAGGCAACGTACAACCACAGTCTACTATATACAATCACGAAGCTTGAGTTTTGAGGGTGCTAGAAGCAATAGACTGTGACGGTACTATTTTGCATTGCCTGTAATGAGGCGATATTAGCGATCCTAGTGGTGAGCAACTTCCTAATATTTGCATATTTACTACGTATTGAGCTTCGCTACTGTATACGTGGTACAGTCATTAAGTTCTAATACTGAGCGCATAGTGGCGTTGTGGTGCACTATAGCGCATAGGTGGCGCCATGGTATGATACCTTGTCAGTTAGTCTCTCGACCCAACAAGAGACAGTTGAGTGCATGCACTGTAAGCAGAACTACGGTCTTTGTTGTGACGGTGATTTGAATGCGCGCGTCGAAACTCGAGTATGTTGCAGTTTGAGCAACGGGCAAACGACACGTTCTGTCAGAAATTAGGCGAAACTGCTATAATCGATCATAACTGGAGACGAAACATGGTGTTTCCTTTACGATCCGCAACTGAAGCGACAATCCGCCACCTGGAAAACGCCATTATTTCCACGACAGAAAAATCCGCAACAAGGCAGGTCAAAAGGCAAGGTGATTCTTTCACAGTTTTTTTTATTCAAATGAAATTGTTCACATAGAATTCATCCCACAAGGTGCAACTGTAGACAAGATCCTCTACAAAGAGATTCTTGGCCGTTTAAGCAATTCAATTCGTCGTAAGCGTCCTGAGCTTTGGCATAGGAAGAATTGGCTGTTGCTACACGACAACGCCCCTGTACATCGCTCCATCCTTGTCCAAGAGGAACTTGCAAGGCAACAGGTCGCTGTTTTGCCACATCCTCCGTATTCACCTGATCTCGCACCATGCGATTTTTTTTCTCTTTCCCCTCATGAAATCAATCCTACGAGGGCGTAATTTTTATGCGGCCGAAAAGGTCATGACTGCCACAAGAGAAGCCGTACGGCATCTTCCTGCCAACATCTTTCAGCGGTGCTTCCAGCAGCTACACCAACGTTGGCAGACGTGTATAGTGGCCAACGGCGACTATATTGAGAAAGGATGTCGATCTGTTTAAGTGTACGCCGTATCACGCGGCATCTTCGGAGACATCCAGATTCTTGTGGCTGCCTACCCTTCAGGCGTCAGTGTCAGAACTTAATGGCTGTACCACGTATACTAGACTGTGGTACAACATTGCCACATCGTACTTCACGAGCACGTTCAATACAAATACAGCAGGAGAAAATTTAAATTATCAAAAGACAATAATAATCTTACTGTTGATTACTGTAAGCATGACACCAAACAAACCCTCTTTCCTTCACTAACAATATTCTTTGCACGGTTCTCAATCCCACACCACATGCTTCTGCAGTCGTTTCTTGCACGTTGGCAACTTTGCAGCAAGCATCGAGATGGCCGGCAGCGTTCTGCTCGTCAACGTTTTTAAAATAATAGTACTGTACACCTTAAACAATATTTTTCGCGCCTGTCTGTGCAATACTTGCCTTTTTACAGTCTCTTCTTTCATTTATTTATCTTACACACACACACACACACAGACACACACACACACACACACAGTAAATGTTAGTTTTACTTATTCAATGTATTGAAACACTCACACGTTAACAAACGAACTCGGGAAGTACTTGTTAAAGACTGATTTCGATTGGTTCTACTGTACAAGCTTGTGACGTCACATACCAGAAATGTTACGACGCATATTGCAGCCGACCGCCTTCCAAACTGCCGTCTAGTCTAACCTGTATTACAGCAGTTGCTGAAAGTGGTGCTCATTGGTTTGGTTTATTATATATAATAGATCACAGACACATTACATACAACAATTTTACACAAAGATATATAATTATTTAAATACAATTTGTACGTTTTACCTATTAACATATTTGTTTTGTCTTGCACTAGCTTTCAGTTATTGTGCAAGACTCAACTCATTCTATAATATTGGTACCATCAGTATTGGTTTACCTTCCTAAGATGTACTTCCCTCTTCACTCTGCAATGTGCAGCTAGCGTATCTAAATCATCTCTAATTCTAGTTTCTTCCATACCTCTTTCCTTACAAAAGTATTTATACAGTTCATACAAGCTCTCTCTCGTAGGTAAGCCTTCATTCCTTAATTTTATTTCATAATATTCTTTTGACGTACCTTCAAAACTATTAAATTTAGAAATAAAAAAGATAGCCAAATAATTTCTAACTAAGTCAAATATGTTATTATCTGTGAGTCTAGACAAAGCGTACCTTCCAAACTTGAATTTATTAGTCAGCTCAGTAACTGTACTTTCCCTTAATGCTTCCTTCCTTCTATTTTTTAATTTTGCAATCTTCTCCGGTATTTTATTTTCCGTGTATTTGTTTATTATTAAGGGATGTTGACTTTCCTCGTATTTCTCCATACATCTACACTTGTTACTTTCTTCCATGCATAATTTTACATCTATAACAAGAAAAAGAAAGAACCATATATACACATACACATACACATACACATACACTACAATTGTTTCACTATTTATTTATATATTTCTTAATTACTTTCGTTCACATCTATTTCCTTTATTCTATCCATTCTAATTTTTTTAACCAAAAAAAGATATAAACCTAATTGCTTTTGCAATTTTATGTTATTAATGTTCATGAGCTTTTTTATAGCTATTTCTTTATTTATTTGAAGGAATTTTTCTTTTATAAATTTCTTACGTATATCTTCAGTATTTTGACACTCAAGAACAATGTGAATGTCATCTTCTCTCCTTCCACACAATGGGCATGTGCCTTGAGGTATATTGCCTCTATTATTTCTTAATTTCCAAATCCCCAGTCTAAATCAAGCTAGTCCAAATCTTTCCTTCATATTCACATTTTCTATATATGTACTCCTTCCCAATATTTTTTTATATTCATTAAAAAATATTAGGGATCGCATTTCATTGTTACTACTGAAATCATTTTGCCTAGTTATATTTTTACATCTTGATTTAATTAGATTTAGGCTTGCTGACATATTTCTTGTAGCTAAATTATTCCATAAAAGTGGTGCTCATTGACTCGACTTTCGTTGTCATGCGGCCGTAATTCTTGGACTACAGTAACTCTGCAAGGTTTCAATTAAAAACGTTTAGTGCCATCTGCGTGGCTCAATCGGTTAAGGCGCTTGCCTGCCAGTCTGAAGTTGCGTTCGGGCGCGGGTTCTATCCCCGCTTGGGCTGATTACCTGGTTGGGCTTTTTCCGAGGCTTTTTCCAACCGTAAAGTTAACGTCAGGTAATCTATGGCGAATCCTCGGCCTCATCTCGCCAAATACCATCTCACTATCACCAATCTCATCGACACTAAGTAACTTAGTAATTGATACAGCGTCTTTAAATAACCAACTAAAAAAACTTAAAAAAAAACTAAAAAGTTTAGTAGCCGTATGGGCTGAAGTTTTTGTTACGCCTACTTCTTGTGCAACGCATGGATTTATAGGAGAACGTTGAAGTGATGCATCAATATCATCAAGTTTTGCTTCTGTTAGAACCCTTCGTTTTGGCCCACGAATTTTAGAGTTCAGCGATCCCGTTTCTCTTACTCTAATGACAAGGTTTCGCACTGTACCTCTATTTGGAGGTCGAATATCGAAAAATTTCTCTACAAATTCCTACACACTTGTCGGCATAATAATATAATCCGGTGACCTTATCTGAAACTTAAAACACAATCACGATTTTCTATTACAGTGCAAATAAAATACATATATACCTAAGAACCTTAGCCCTACTGATGACATTCAATTCTTCCTTCGAGAGATGAAAACATGTAAGCAAGTGTAGCTCAATTGGTAGGGAGTTGGATACGTACTGGAAGATTCCGAATTTATTTCCGGATCGTGGCGGGATTTCTGTCGTTTCCAGAACTTGTAGAACGGTGACGATGCCCACTCAGTCTCTTATGGAACTGACAAGGGAAGGGTTTCGGCTCGAACAGGAATTTCGTATCCAAAATTTGTATACAGGCCAATCTTTACATATTTGTAAAGCTCCCAAAAGCATTCGTTTGTGTAATGTGTGGTTTGTCTGTTAGATCACTCTACAAGTTGAGGGGTGGGGAGAGTACTGCACAAGTTAAGGGGAAGGGACACTTTACCCGTAAGCCTAGCCTAGCCTAGAAGCTAGTGCGAGTGGTAAAATGTCTAAAGCCCATTTAAAAACATTTTTCTCCAACGTTCTGTCTGAAAATATTGCAGCTAATCAAAAGTATATACTGTTGTGTGAGTCATTGAATGCGCACAAGGACGCAACCTTAATACTTACTTACAAATGGCTTTTAAGGAACCCGAAGGTTCATTGCCGGCCTCACATAAGCCCGCCATCGGTCCCTATCCCGTGCAAGATTAATCCAGTCTCTATCATCATATCCCACCTTCCTCAAATCCATTTTAATATTATCCTCCCATCTACGTCTCGGCCTCCCTAAAGGTCTTTTTCCCTCCGGTCTCCCAACTAACACTCTATATGCATTTCTGGATTCGCCCATACGTGCTACATGCCCTGCCCATCTCAAACGTCTCGATTTAATGTTCCTAACTATGTCAGGTGAAGAATACAATGCGTGCAGTTCTGTGTTGTGTAACTTTCTCCATTCTCCTGTAACTTCATCCCGCTTAGCCCCGAATATTTTCCTAAGCACCTTATTCTCAAACACCCTTAACCTATGTTCCTCTCTCAAAGTGAGAGTCCAAGTTTCACAACCATACAGAACAACCGGTAATATAACTGTTTTATAAATTCTAACTTTCAGATTTTTTGACAGCAGACTAGATGATAAAAGCTTCTCAACCGAATAATAACACGCATTTCCCATATTTATTCTGCGTTTAATTTCCTCCCGAGTGCCATTTATATTTGTTACTGTTGCTCCAAGATATTTGAATTTTTCCACCCCTTCGAAGGATGAATCTCCAATTTTTATGTTTCCATTTCGTACTATATTCTGGTCACGAGACATAATCATATACTTTGTCTTTTCGGGATTTACTTCCAAACCGATCGCTTTACTTACTTCAAGTAAAATTTCTGTGTTTTGCCTAATCGTTTGTGGATTTTCTCCTAATATATTCACGTCATCCGCATAGACAAGAAGCTGATGTAACCCTTCAATTCCAAACCCTGCCTGTTATCCTGAACTTTCCTAATGGCATATTCTAAAGCTATGTTAAAAAGTAAAGGTGATAGTGCATCTCCCTGCTTTAGCCCGCAGTGAATTGGAAAAGTATCAGATAGAAACTGACCTATACGGACTCTGCTGTATGTTTCACTGAGACACATTTTAATTAATCGAACTAGTTTCTTGGGAATACCAAATTCAATAAGAATATCATATAATACTTCCCTCTTAACCGAGTCATATGCCTTTTTGAAATCTATGAATAACTGATGTACTGTACCCTTATATTCCCATTTTTTCTACATTATCTGTCGAATACAAAAAATCTGATCAATAGTCGATCTATTACGCCTAAAACCGCACTGATGAACCCCAATAATTTCATCTACGTACGGAGCTAATCTTCTCAAAATAATATTGGACAAAATTTTGTACGACAACAAAAGTGATATTCCTCGAAAGGTACCACAGTTGGTTTTATCCCCCTTCTTAAAAATAGGTACAATTATGGACTCCTTCCATTGTTCTGGTACAATTTCCTTTTCCCAAATAGCAAGTACAAGTTTATAAATTTCGCTATATAATTCACTTCCACCCTCTTGTATTAATTCTGCTGGAATTTGATCGATTCCTGGAGACTTGTATTTTTTTCAGATTTTCTGGACGCAACCTTAATAAATGAATCATTCCAAGGCTAGAACGTGGAATGTGTGATCATTCCACTTAAAAAAACTAAATATATTCAGCCTCTGAATATCTATTTCCTTAGACAATACAAAATATATGCTCGGAGGATAACACACTACATAAGGACTCTTGCTGAGAATCCAGAACTTAACTTGGGAAATCGAGTGTTTATAATGAAAATGCACTCTGTTATTCACAAGCAGTTGTCTGCTCCAGTATACCGCCCTATGCTTCAGTATTCCTGGCAATCAGCTGGTTACGTGAATCGTGAAAAAGTCTCGGACTTCAAAAATTTAATTCAGGTGGCATTTGATTTTTCAGCAGTGGAGTGTGGTTCAGAAGATTGTTCAGGTGTTGCTTCTGCGTGTTGTGATTATTCCTCTGCTCCATGCTGTTTCATGCACATTTTTAAAGAAGTGTATTGACCAATACCAACCAAACGGAGAGTTACACAAATGAATGCTTTTACGGTCTTCATCACCATTGTGAGGTAAGCGTCTGTACAAATTTTTAACCAAAAATTCCTGTTCGAGCCGAAACCCTTCCCTTGTGAGTACCGGGACTTCCCGGGATTAAAGTTTGGTTGAAGCGTGGTGTCGACCACACCTGCTCATTCTAGTGTCGTGGTCAAGAAAATAAAGAGCCTTACCTTCCTACCCACTATGCGCTTTCATGGGTTTGTTTCTAAAGAGGATACCTTTAACTTTTTTTTTACATGTAAGGATAGATGAAACAGAATACCAGCTACATTGTTTCTATACGTAACAATGCTGAAGTAGGGATCTGCTCTCGTTTTACAGTTGGTTATGCCGTTCTCGAGTTTGAATATAAAGCCCGCATAAGAGTTGCGGCTTGGCTCCGGCATTAAGCGCGTGTCCCTAGGGACCGCACGACCCTCTCATCTTCTTACCGCACCTTTGATATCCCCATTGAAACTAAACAGGGCTGTCCAGTTGGTGCCAAGTTTAGATCTCTGTTTTAGTGAAAGTTTATTCCTGGTTGTCCAAACTTGATTTACACCTTACTCTCTATAATAAAACTAGACTTGACCTTTTTGTCTCTCTCTCTCTCTCTATGAGGGCGGGAGGAGAACATTCCATGCACCGTGACCTGAGGTCTATTGTAAGCCCCTGGGATGAGTTGCATGCCCACCGACGTCACCTACGCCGAACCAACCTAATGGCTAACACCCTGACGACCAGTCCCGCTGTCCTTCTAAACCAGTGTACCATTCCACGCCAACAGCCCCCCCTCAAACGGTCTGAGTTGTAAGTCCCCTCTCTCTCTTCTCAACTGTCTGAGATGTAAGCCCCCTCTCCCGTCGGGAGGGGAGTGTGTTCCACTGCTGGCCACAAACTACCACAGCTTGACATATCCACGGAGGCCGGCCGAGAGTGTCAGCGTCTTCGGAGAGCCGCCGCAGGCGCAATCCGAAAAAAAAATAAGGCAACCAGAATGATGAGGAAAGGATGATAGGGGAGGAAAGGAAGTGGCGAATATGAATGGGGCTCCATATGCCTGATAAAGTTACCTGATATTCATCCATAGGAGTGAGGGGAAATCCCTGAAAAAAACTTCACCCAGTAACTTGTCCTAAGCGGGGAATCGAACCTCAGTCCGCTGGGTTCGGGAGTGAAGGCGCTACCACGAGACCACAGTGGTGGATAGACTTTATCTTAAGTATATTTGATTTCAAATTAAACTTAATTTAATGTCATCAAAAAATGTACAAGTAATGGTGTACCTTTACATTGCTGTATATGTGTACTCACCACAACTATGGAATGGAATTTACTGGAGCGGTCCCCAGCACTGCGACCTGTTACGATCTATTGCACTAACTCTTAAGCTAGAGGCATTTCCAAACCCACACCGGCTGACTACACTAAGGTTCGCTGCGTAGGCCTACCCAGGTTTCGCGCATACATCTCTCCTCGTCCCTAGGCTAGCCCCCTCCGTGGGCCGCCAGCCGGAGATCGGGGAATGCTATGGAATGATGACGAAAGGGGGAAATGACGCCGGAATGATGTAGATGCCTAAAATGTGGAACAACGGGAGAACCCCGATAAAACCCCAACTGTGACTATGTCTGCCACAAATGTGAATAAAAAAATCCCAGGCCTCATCTGGACTCGGACTCGAACCCGGGCCCCTGCATGACTTCTCAGCCACTGCAGGCGTCACCGTAACTATACTTACATTCGTACATACTGTTGTCAAAGCATGTACATGTTATTGACGTCCTGACGCATTTAAGCCTTAAGGTTCTCCTTTAACTATAGTGTAACTGTTATACAGAGTGAAGCCTAAGTAATGTCATTAATTTCACAGAGGTTATTCTTTGAGATATTTGAAACAAAAGAGTTTGATACAATTTTGCTCGTTTTTGCTTCCTTTTCGAGATAAAATTGTTTTATATGAAACATATTTTCATAGCGTGTTTTGGGAAAACACTTGATTTAATTCTTAATATATACATTCAGTTTAAGAGAACAGTGTATTATGATCGAACTTAGGATCCGAGACAACTTAAGAATGAAGTGAAGTTACAGTGCAACGGAGTGGGACGGCGTGTTGAGTTTTGTTTACCTGTGCGTTAGTGTACAATCCGGTTCGTGATCAGACGGACAGTATTCTTCCGTCTTTACCTACTAGTATGAAACGAGCTCAGGCCATCACAGTGCATTTTCAATTCATAGTGAGCAGTTCTTTCGAAGTAGTTGCAAGTATGTACATGTAATTGTAACGCTAACGCCGAGGGACATGAAAACTTGTGAGGTATGTATCCTACTTCATTTTCCATCGTCACTTAGATTGTACTATTAACAGTAGAATAGGAATATCTTATGCGAAGTTTTACCGCTAGAAGACAGGGGCGTTCCATGTGGCGCAACATGTTGTAGGGCTGTTATGTCATATGCTACAGTTGATTACGTTTTCCCGCTTGTTGGTTTTCTGTGCGTGTCAAAATTATATTTATAATTATTTTGTATAAACTAGTATAATTTAATATAATTCAATATTTTCTTACCTCATAATTTAATTTAATTTACAATAAATAATAACGTAAACCTGTATAATATTGTGCGATTCCCCTTAAGAGATTGGTGGGGAAATCTGCAGCATGCAGAATATAGATACGAGTAAATTGAATGTTCATGAACCTGAACGAGAACTTTGAGAACGAGATGCACGAATAAAAAAAATAGGAACTATGTCGAAGGTAAATATTGTCCTCTTTAATCATTAGCATTTAAGAACCGTACGCTAAAAACAGGTTATGCAGCCATCAATGTGTGTTTTTTTTTATGGAAGGGACTATCGAGATTGAATTCCTTGTATCTTTTGTGTAGTTGCAAAAAGATCAAATGCAATTTTTAATAGGATGATATAATATGATCGCAGTAATATATTTGTTTCTCTATGATAAATGATCTAGCTTTAATTATTCAGGTAATCTTTTCGTACTTTGATTTTATTGTAATTGTAATTGTAAATTTTATACTAATTGTAATGTTATTTGTAATTGTAATTATAAATTTAATACTAATTGTAATTTTATTGTTCGCATTGTAGTTGGAATCTCCTGGTAGAGGGGCAGAGAAGGCCTTACGGCCTTATCTCTACCAGGTTAAATAAATAAATACTAATACTAATACTAAATAAATACTAATATTAATCACGATTAGTCGTGCGTTTTGTAGGTTAAAGACATGCAGTTTTGAATACTAGGCCTATTTGGGATGATTTTGAAAATTTGAAGTTAAAACATGGTTTTAATAATTAGGGTACAGTACATTAAGAACATTATTTACGAAATGGATTTTACTACGGATCGTCTAGATAATAAACTCCCAGTTTATCGAGAGTTTACTGCAGGCGTAAACTTCGGAGACTCCTACAACTACTGCATATAATCTAAACTAACATAGCTTGCTGTCGAGGTTGCATATGTTTTCATCAATTTTTCTTTTTTCTCTTCCAAAATGAAACTGTAGTCAACAATTCCTTACTTGAAGTAGTTCCTTTTATTTAATAGCTAGCATTTTCGAGGCGCAATTTAATTACTTATAATTTTTAAGGTTTAAAGCATGTATTCAGAATATTTCGGGACCTGATTGAAGACAAAAAGCTTCCCCGGTTTTTACATATAGGAACATAACAAAAATTTGCCAATTTTAGCTGTTTTTAAGAGTATTTAATATACTAATACACTACGTATATCCGCAATGTTTATATATCGAAAAACAAATGCACACGCAAAGCGCATCCCTCAAAGTACACGTGCGCTATCTGTTGGTGCTAGTTCAGCATATCCCTATATAACGAAGCACATTGACGTCGTTGTTTACATTCACAGTATATCTGTCTACTATGTTCAAGGAACTCTATAGTCAAGTTGTGCATACATGGGTTGCTGAAGTATCCTATGCCTGGTTATGATAATAACTGAGTGAAAGAATTTTAGTTTTATCTTTTAAAAGTGCAGAAATTTGATCCGAACAAATGCAGTAGGCCTATATTAAAATTTCTTTTCAGAACGAAAAGTTACATTTATCTTTTCCACCCACATAGTAAGCCTCTCTGTCTACGACTGAACACGAGCGAGAAGTTTCAGAGAGAGCTCATTGTTGATAGCTTGTCGCTGATAAAACAGTGGAAGTTATTCCTCACAACATTCTCCAGATGTTAAAGAACATGAATTCATATTCACCTATGCCTAACTAAACAATATGATGAAGGATGGATGGAACAGAGAAAAATTCTCTCCGGCACCGGGACTCGAACCCAGGTTTTTCAGCTCTACGTGCTGATGCTATATTCACTAAGGCACACGGGTTCCAGTTTCGATGCCGGATCGAATCCCCTCAATTTAAGTTCTACCTTTCAGTTTTCCCTTTGGTGGCCTACCCTCATGTACTGTGTCACAGAATATGCGACAATTGCACAAATCCAACGCATTATCTACAGAGGTGCACTCATTGCGGGTGAATAAGTGGCCGGGATCCGACGGGATAGTGCAATAGTTCCTTTCCTACAATCAGCCACTGGGTCTGTCGTGTTTACTTAACATCATAACCGCGCGCGTTGTCTGACTCAAACAGCAGGCTTGGAGAGCAAATGATCTGTTTACATTTTCCGGCCATTTCTGAGCATAAGGGTACATAGAGTTGGGATATGGGAATATTTACACGGGAAGAAATTTATTTGGGAATATTGCCGTATGACTTTTGTGGATATTTCCAGACTGGGAATTATTTTTATTATCCTTAATTTTCTTTAGCTATATAGCAAATTTTAAAAGTTACAACTCAAGAGAAACATAGAATTTAGCGAGTAATAATAATAATAATAATAATAATAATAATGATAATAACAATAATAATAATAATAATAATAATAATAATAATAATAATAATTCTTGCATTCCATCAGGACAACGCTGAACTGTTGACACTGTTGGCTTGTTAAGCAATGTACTATATAAGTCTTTTATCTAGAAGAAACAGATTTACAGACTGACACATCTGAATGCAATCCATCCCTTTAATCATTTCCTGCGAACATAGTAGCTACAGTTTGTTTGTATTTGTGAACAATTTTTTTTCAAAACAAAAAAAAATGGTAGGATCTAAAAATAATAATAATAATAATAATAATAATTCTTGCATTCCATCAGGACAACGCTGAACTGTTGACACTGTTGGCTTGTTAAGCAATGTATTATATAAGTCTTTTATCTAGAAGAAACAGATTTACAGACTGACACATCTGAATGCAATCCATCCCTTTAATCATTTCCTGCGAACATAGTAGCTACAGTTTGTTTGTATTTGTGAACAATTTTTTTTCAAAACAAAAAAAAAATGGTAGGATCTAAAAATAATGATTCCGGTTAAACAGACGAAAACTTACTTCCTATAGGCTATTACAAGTAACCTTTTGTGAAAATGACATTAGATGTTTGTGGCATGGTAAAAATCCGAGTAAAATAAAATAATGTTTTTCAAAGTAAATATTCATAATTTACGTAATAATATGAATAAGAACCTCCTGGTTCCTTAAAAGCAATTTGTAAGTAATTTGTAAGGGTACACTAACCTACATTGAGACACGTGACCAGAACACACTATTCGCTTCTGAAAAAGTCGTGCTATATGTAGTTTTAATACACTTTAAAAAATATAGTGTACAGTTGTGTTCACCTCTTTATCACTTTACCTCGAAACTCTTTCCATGATCACAAATTCACAAAAATTACACCGTGCTAGATGTTGGCTACACGAGGAGAAATGAAAAGGCGTTTCACATATTTCAGTGTGTTTGTTTAGGCTTATGTTGTCTTGTGTTATCTTGAGGCAGGAAACCTGTCTTTCTCAGCGAGTCCTTTAAATCTCTTCTGAGGAGAGTAAAGTAATATTTGCCATTGACATCTTGTCCCTGGGGCATCCAGCGCTGCAGAATAATCCGTTCTGGCGTCAGAGAAAAGAAGGATGCATTTGAATATTTTTGGCTGGAAGAGGATATAGGCTATGTTTTCTCTGCACTTCATTTTAGAATCATAATGTCTCACCGGACTCTCGTTACTGGGGATAGGATTTATATACTTACTGGATTTCAAGGAACCCGGAGGTTCATTGCCGCCCTCACATAAGCCCGCCATCGGTCCCTATCCTGAGCAAGATTAATCCAGTCCCTACCATCATATCCCACCTCCCTCAAATCCATTTTAATATTATTTTCCCATCTACGTCTCGACCTTCCCAAAGGTCTTTTCCCCTATGGCCTCTCAACTAACACTCTATATGCATTCCTGGATTCGCCCATACGTGCTACATGCCCAGCCCATCTCAAACGTCTGGAGTTAATGTTCGTAATTATGTCATTGTGAAGAATACAATGCGTGCAGTTCTGTGTTGTGTAACTTTCTCCATTTTCCTGTAACTTCATCTCTCTTAGCCCCATATAATTTCCTAAGCACTTTATTCTCAAACACCCTTAACCTATGTTCCTCTCTCAATATGAGAGTCCAAGTTTCACAACCATATAGAACAGAGGTCTCCAAAAATCGTATCGTCTTGCGTGCTCTCGATGCTGCCCGCCGAACACAGTATGCTGTAAGATTAGAGAAGGTGGAAGAGACTCGTACCTTAACAGATGGGAGCGATCAGTGAGGGATCGCGACAACGGTGTGCTTATGTTTACAAATAATAACATCAAAATAATAAGAAATATCATACGTTTGTATATTATTTTCATATATATACTGTATATATATATATATATATATATATATATATACAGCGTGAGTATAAATGATTTCCCTGATTACGAAAATTATTTGTGGACAAACGACTGAAAGTAGAACATTTTTAAATATACGAGTGTATGGAGAAACTCTTCAAGTTTTTAAACATACCTTATAGGTGCTCGATATGGGCTCCACTTGTGTCCCTGCAGACATCAAGCCGGTAGTCCAATTCGTCCCACACACGGCTAAGTGTATCCATATCGACTGCAGCGATGGCGTTGATGATGCGGGCGCGTAGCTCTGGCAGATTTTCCGGTAAAGGAAGTACAAAAACAGAGTCTTTAACATACCCCCACAGGTAGAAATCATACGGTGTTAAGTCAGGGGAACGTGGAGGCCAGGATAAGATCTGCATGTCGTCTCTCCCCGCGCGACCAATCAATCTGTTTGGCAATAGGTCGTTTAGAAATGTCCGGACTTCTTTATGGAAGTGAGGTGGAGCGCCATTTTGTTGATACATGATATGAGTACTATCACTCTCCAGCTGTAGCATCAACCACTATTCCAACATATCCAGATAAGAATGTCCGGACACGGTGGGTTCGAGAAAAAAGAAGGGGCCGTACACCTTGGAGTTGGAAAGTGCACAGAAGACATTAAGTTTCGGGGAATTGCGAATGTGCTCCACGTAAGCCCTACCAGAAGATTTTCTTTCACTAATTGATTGTACCATCGTCTAATGGTCTTGGCGTCTCGTGGATCATTATCGAATCTCGCTCGAAAATGTCGCTGCACAGTTATGACGGATTTTGTGGAATGAAATTCCAATGCTACAAATTCACGCTCAGCACCATTCGCCATTTCCGTAAACTCAAGTCCTCTACCGGTAGGAGGTGGAACTACATCGCGCGGATAATTTGAAATAAAACTTTGAGAGATATTCTACTTGGTAATATCAGTACCATTGCTGTATTATTCACGGTTTGTCTACAAAAAAACCGCCTAACTAGGGCAATCATTTTTACTCACGCTGTATATGAAGCTGGAGCCCTGTCTGTTGCTATTGACACAAGCCATTGCAAATTAAACCTCTTCTGTACTATGTTGCCTTTCAGTGCCTGGAAAAGATCTTCTCCAGTTGTATTTTGTAATTACATCTAGAAGACATTCAGACACAGTAAAAGTTCATTAACTCCTCAGATGAAAATTGATAGGTGAGCTTTGTCATTTCTATCTGTGCTTTCGTCCAATGCAAGTGATTAAGCTATAAACTGGTTAATTGTGGTTTCGACTTCAGATTCAATTACATTTACAATATTGAATTTCCTTCTCTGAACTGTAATTGGAAACAATTTAATTTTCTTAAACTTTGACTTTGTTCTGGAACAGTCTTTTAGTAACGTCCTGTATGCACGATTTTACAAATGATGCTTTTGTAAAGGGTTCATTCATTTTCCAATATTCCAAGATAGAACATAGCTAGCAAGAAGCTTTTATTGTTTTAAGACTGAGAACACGTGTGTGATTAATGTTTGTATTTTCTTATTTTACATTTATCAAAATATTTGTAGGCCTACGCACTTCACCTAAAATTAAACGAAAAACTATATGTTTATCATGCGGAACTGAGTGTAAACGTTTTGTAATATACTGATTATTATGTATAACCAACAGTTATACAGATAGCCCCAAAATAAATTCGTTTCACATGGCCAACATGCCTGTAATTGTATTATATTCTTTATAAAGAGTCCAATAGTATCACCGCATGTTGAATTTTAACACACCCTTAAAATTTTTCGAGCAAATTAAGCATTTCACATTCTCCCCACTAACACAAAAATATTTCTCTTCCCTTTCATCCTTGAATGTACTACGGCTATGACTAGAAGACAATGTGAAACGGTGGAACACTCCGACCAACACAATGATAATGGCAGTCCGCTCTTCGTTTACGCGTAAACACTGAGTACAGTACAGGTGGGGATGGCTGAGGCGGAGCGCGCTCATTACGTACTGCCTTCGGTTCCGTTCAGTGGCTTACTCGCGAGTACGCTTTTGGAGACGTCTGATATAGAACAACCGGTAATATAACTGTTTTATAAATTCTAACTTTCAGATTTTTTGACAACAGACTGGATGATAAAAGCTTCTCAACCGAATAATAACAGGCATTTCCCATATTTATTCTGTGTTTAATTCCTCCCGAGTATCATTTATATTTGGTACTGTTGCTCCCAGGTATTTGAATTTTTACCACCTCTTCAAAGGATATATTTCCTATTGTTATGCCGTTCCCATCTAACCTATGCCCCTGTACTCCCACAGTGCTGGTCGTGGTCGTGCCAGAGAACCAGTCCCATTCCGAGGCTTATTTGAAGGTTTCGTAACAAGCTGTTTTTTTACGGTGATGGGTTGTTAGTCCTTCGCCCAACCCCCAAGCTGGAGGACCACCCCTCATCGGCTGACCGCGACTGCTTATTCAATATATTCACAGCTACCCTCCATATCTGGAGGCCGTCTCCTCGATCCGCAAACTGAGGACGCGCCATGCCGTGGATTTATATGCACAAAAAAATGTAAAATATGTGTAATAAAACCAGAAATTATATAAAAAGCGTGCAAAATCCAATTTTTGGTATGATTTACTATCTCTCTAAAAAAAAAATGTGGATGAAATGTCAGGTAGGTATATGCGCGTATGTTTTTTGACATTAAGTTTCTTCATTCCTTTGTTTACTTTACTTTTCCTGGTTGCAAAACACAACTAACAACGTTTCAAGGTTCTCTGTTTCCATACTTTGTTATCTACAAAAATACTTTTTGCGCTGAAAAGATCATTCAACATCACATGAGATTTCTTCAACATTTTAGTGTGCAGATTGGGAGTTTTAGGACCATTTTCTCCAAACCAAATTAAACTTGTTATAAATTAAAACCGTTCAACTTTAGTATTTAGTTTAAACGTGCTTCCATTTTCTACATACATTTCTAGCACTCGTTAGTTTACACGACAGCCCACCCGTTTAAAGTCCGAGACTCGCCTAAGGTGAATGTCTTCTGTGTGATTTCGAAAGAGAAGGTATATGGACCATTTTTCTTTGTTGAGTCCACCGTCAATGTGATGATTTACTTAGACATGTTATAAAACTGGCTGACGCCTCAGCTGAATGAGGACAGCATTGATTACATCTCTCGAGGAGATGGATCTCCCTGTCAGTATCATAACAACGTGCGGGAGTATCTTAATCAAAATTTGTCACACAGGACGAGAAGGTGACGCGATAATGAAGTGGCCACCACGATCACCGGATGTAACTCCGTGTGAATTTTTCTTGTGGGGGTTTGTAAAGGATATTGTCTATGTGCCTCCGCCCACCGCTGATCTCCAGGAACTTCGCCACCGGATTACAGCTGCCGTGGCTCTGGTTGACCAGAGCGTGTATGGGGCGAGATTGATTACCGCATGGATGTATGCCGTATTGAGCATCTGTGAGGTATGTAACAAAACTTGGAGAGTTTCTCTTTATTCTAGTGTAAAGTAATTTGTAATTCGTTGTGTAGTTTAGTAATTATGAATTTTCAAAATGTTTCACGGATTTATGAATAGCCCTATATTTCAAACAAAAGAGTTTGATACAGTTTTGTTCGTTTTTGCTTCCTTTTCGAGATGGTTTTATATGAAACATTTCATAGAGTATTTTGTGAAAGCCATTGACTGAATTCTCAATATGCTTAGTCTATTTAAGAGAACAGTGTATTATGATAATAAATGATTCAAAGAATTTTAGTTTTATCCTTTAAATGTGCAGAAATTTTATCCGAAAAAAATATAATATTCTAAAATTCCTTTGCAGAACGAGATGCATTTGTTCGGATCATATTTTTTGTACATTAAAACCAAAAAACTAACATTCTTTCAATCATTTGTTATAATAATACACTGCTTTCTCAAACTGGGTGAGCATATTGGAAATTAAATCAATGACTTTCCCAAAACAGGTTATGAAATGTTTTATTTAAAACAACTTTTATATCGGAAAGGAAGTAAAGACAAACAAAATTGTATTAAACTTTTTTGTTTGAAATATCTTGGAGAATAACTCCCTGACATTAATGACGTTACTTACAGTTCTCTCTGGGGCGCACTATGAAGCAGAGCGTACGGACCCAGGTCCAATCTTCTAAGGCAGCCGTGGCGAAAATGTGACTCGCGATCACATTGTGGCTCGCAAGGATAGCTATGCATTTCTCTTGCTTCCTACCTCACCCAAGCCCCACCCTCTCACTCTCTGGAGTCAAACTCGTTCCATTTGTATTTTTATCTCTGACCTGCGAGTGGCGTATCGTCGCAATGTCTCTCTCGAAACCATGTACCTCTACAACAGGGCTGGGCACATTACGTGATTCTGAAAAATGAGCGCTGTGTGCTTTAAAGAGCGGGTCTTGCGGGCGCTGTGACGTATGCATACTGTACGTCATTCAGTGTCGGTGTAGTGGTGACTCTGCAGTGTGATGGCGAACTTTGAAGACGGAGCTTCCGCTCATACACTAAAGCGGCCCGCTACTCCCAATGCTTTTAATGTATCATGGGAGGATGAGTTCTTTTTGGTAGAGAGTAGTGGATTAGCAAAGTGTTTAATTTGGCATAAAACACTCCAACTGATTAAGAAGTTCAATATCCAACGACATTATTTTTTACAACATGCTACTGAATATGACAAATATGTTGGTAATGAACGCCATAAATTAATACTACTTAAAGAAAATGTTTCTCAGGTATTAAAGTATCTATTTGATATTTACATTGCATTATAAGTTATTATACATTTAGTAATATATAATTTTAAATTATACAAATAGTATGATATGTCATAGTATAGTATATTACAGTTCATGATATATAATATGATATATGATATATCATAATATTTGTATGCAATATAAATATCTAATAGATACTCTAATATAATGTACCTGAGAAACATTTTCTTTAAGTTGTATTAATTTATGGTCATATTACATATATCATATCATATCATATCATATCATATCATATCATATCATATCATATCATATCATATCATATCATATCATATCATATCATATCATATCATATCATATCATATCATATCATATCATATCATATCATATCATATCATATCATATCATATCATATCATATCATATCATATCATATCATATATTACATTATATTATATTATATTATATTATATTATATTATATTATATTATATTATATTATATTAACAGGATGACAATAATGCACTTAGTGAATCGGCTGTGAGAATTAGCTACAAAATTTTCCACGAAATTGCAAAGGAATTGAAAACATTCAACGAAGGTGAATTTATCAAGCGATGTTTAATTTATATTGGCAGATGAACTCTGTCCACAGCAAGTAGGGGAGGTGGAAGCCATACGCCTGTCTCGTAGAACCGTGGTGAGGAGATTGCAGAATGTGCGTATGGTTTATGTAAATAAGCTTGATGATTTGTGTGTATGCATAGAGCGAAGTTTATTTCATTAAATTAATAAGAGAGTTATAAATTCTGTAATTTACAATGGATTGATGTAATATCCTTATAAACTATTATGTACTGACAGACTGAATGGCTAGAACAACCGTGGCTCTTGTTATATTAATGCAGGGAAGGTAGCTGTAATGCGAGTCCGCCACTGCTTGAGCGTTCTGCTCTGGCTTGGAATTGAAGTGCCTTGCGGAACGAGGGCAGCTCTGGCCGACTAAATGGAACCGCTCTCATGACCGGCCCTGCTCTAGAGCAAAGTTAAAAAGTAAAGGTGATAGTGCATCTCCTTGCTTTAACCCACAGTGAATTGGAAACGCATCTGACAGAAACTGACCTATACGGAGTCTGATGTACGTTTCACTGAGACACATTTTAATTAATCGAATTACTAAATAATAATAATAATAATAATAATAATAATAATAATAATAATCTATATATTTAATTTGAAATGTGGCAGACAATTTTATGAAAACTATACATCCTGTGAGGTTGTGTGATGTCTCTATCGAAAGCTAATAATATTAATATTGCGGGAAAATCTAAATGGTTTGTAGCGAAGTTCATAAAAAGCTTTACATTTTAAAAATATGTACGACCGTCGCAGTAAAGCGTATACCGTAGGGCATCTTGCAGTTCGTTTCGTAGTGTTGTGCAGAGGGCCGTGGTTCACGTAATGTACTTTATCTTCATTTGAGTTATTAATACAACTTTTTGAGTTTTCTTGAAGGTCATGAATAGTGTCAGAAATGTGGGACTTTGTGTATAGAAAAGGCTACGTTTGAAATAATGACATTTCAAACATTGTGTTTCCTTAAAACGTTCACAAATGTAGTTATCGAAGCCTTCTGTAGATGCGAGATGTTGACGTCACAATATCATGCTTTTCGAGATCTCGATGCAGTAATAATTGTTTGTCCATCTTTCAACTGTCACGTATTTTCTTCGTGCTTCAATATGGTACGTGTGTTTTTTATCTGACATTACTTAAAAAGTGATAGTGTTGTTACGTTGTGAATTTAGTTCTTATTAGTTTATTATTATGAGTATAGCTGGTCGACCAAGAAAATGTGGTAGAACGTTTAGAAATATAGGCTAACTGCATCAAGAACTCATAAACGACTATGTAGAAAATGACGTTTGTAACTACGTTTCAAGAAGTGAAATTATGCATGAAGACAGTATTACGTATTACGATGTAAAAATAAAAAAAAAATATATATGCGTCCATTGCAGCAAAAACGTATACCGTAGGACAACTTGCAGTTCATTTCGTAGTGTTGTGCAGAGTGCCGTGGTTCATGTAATGTACTTCATCTTCATTTGACTTATTAATACAGCTGTGTTAGGTTTTTTGAAGGTCATGAATGTTGTCAGTAATGTGGGACTTTGTGTATAGGAATTTTATTGTGATTTTCAATGTCTGTGAAGAATCAGTTGCTGCTATAAGCCACTAGTAATACTTTATTGCTAGAACAAAGAACGTTATAAATGTTATGTTTCATTTAACGACGCTCGCAACTGCCGAGGTTATATCAGCTTCGCCGATGTGTCGGACTTTTGTACCTCAGGAGTTCTTTTACATCCCAGTAAATCTACTGACATGAGCCTATCACATTTAAGCACACTTAAATGCCATCGACCTGCCACGGGATCGAACCCGCAACCTCGGGTAAAGAAGGCCAGCGCTATACTAACTGAGCCAACTAGGCCGATTAGAACAAAGCTAGGCTACTCGTATATATCGTTTTTTTATATAATAATCAATCTAGCATCTCCAGAAAAAAATAAGTTACAAATTCGTGCTTAGAGGGTATTCCACATAATTTTAAGACATTTTACTAAATAACAGAATAAAAAGTAAGAAAAGACACAGATATTTACAATAATTGGAACTTCAAATTTTCTCTCTAAACAGTAATTTTAAATTGATTTTTTAAAATAAGGAGCATTAGCAAATTGTATGTTCGGGAATTTAGATTTTGACCGAAGTTGCTACTGTGATTATAAGCTACAGTTGAGGTACATTTAGGTTCTGTCTTGTCTGATCTTTTGGTTTTATATTTATGTGAATACAAATTAAATATATTTCGGTTTTTATGTACAAAATTCAATAAGACATTGTTTACAATTTGATGACCATCAAATACTTTAAATTCTGAATACCTCAGTTCTGAAGGATAATCTAAAGCAAGCTTGAAGAACTGGGCGACAATTGTGGCGTTGTGTCACTCATCGGATACGTCACTTACCTCTTCCTTCTATCCCCGCGCCATTGACTGTGTAGGGGAAGAGATTTGTGATCATTGTCTTATGTGATTACGTACAGCTACGTCATTCAACGCCGGTGGACTGTGAACGGGGAACCAACGCTTTCCCCATGCTTTCCGTCCCTCTCTCGCCAGTTCTGTATCCCTGATCTGGAGATTTATTAGGACATATTTTTTTTATTCTTTTCTGTAGCAGTGTTATTGGCATGAAGGAGGTACTATAAGCACTACCCCATCCTATAATACCATATGTAAAGACATATTTTGTTAAAGCCTCATACAGTGCTTTTCACTCCTAATTAATGATCATGTTAGTATTCTGTTCTTTAACTTTTTATTAAATTTCCAGTCCTTGTATACTCGTATATATATTGTTCTGCAATTTACGCTTTACAACGTCTGTAGTTTCACGCTGCATGCTGTTTGTTCCTCTTGACGATACGCAGCTATAATATCTGGATGGTACACTGTGATCTTCCTTTATACGCCAGACCCGTCCACCCACATAGAGATCGAATCAACTCGAATACTCGTTAAACCGAATACTGAGGCAGTACGCAAGCAGATGTACTTCGCATACTGCCTATAACCCCAGGCGTTCAGTAGCGCTATGTAGGGTTTCTTCGGACTCTAGACGACTGTAATTTGTTTCTTAGAGTTTTATTACTTTCAATCCATCTTATCACATTCTAGATATACAGGGTTGTTTCCGATCTTTGATAACGAATTTGAATGACATCATGTGCGTCAGGAGTCACACGACAGCTGAACTGTGGAGCGAGGTGACAGACCAGTAGTGAGTGATCTCATAGTCGGAGTGCACGGCGAAATTCCCAAGAAAATCGAGCCTTTTTGGGAGGGTACGAGTACATTACGACCCTTTCCAATGCCAAGTACAGTTAAGTGAAAATTAAAGGAGCCTGCAATAAACGAGGTTTCGTTATTTCCAAGAAAGGCATCTTCTGTGTACTTAATAAGATCGGTAAAGCTCGAATGGAATTAATTTATGTCATCTCGTGGGGTGCGGCGACTTGTGACGGGGGGTGGATTTGCTTGCTTTTTCCACTCTGGAATTAATCCCATTCGAGCTTTGCCAGTCTTATTAGGTACACACAAGATGCCTTTCTTGGAAATATCGAAACCACGTTTATGCAGACTCCTATGATTTTCACGTAAGTGTACTTGGCATCGGAAAGAGTTGTTATATACCCCACCCAAAAAAGCTCGATTTTCTTGGGCATTGCTACTGCGATACACCGTGCACTCTGATTATGAAATCACTCACTACTGGTCTGTCACCTCTCGCCGCAATTCAGTTGTCGGTATGATTCCTGACGCACATAATGTCATTCAGATTCGTTATCAGATATCGGAAACAACCCTGTACTTATGTAAGTAAATTATTAGACTTTTAAAGTAGTTTAGAACTAATTACTGATGAATTTTCATCACATTAAAGTACGTTATTTTATGGGTACTCTAAAGATTGAAATACTTTACTAGTACGTCCTTCAGGATTTATTGTTAGCAAAGTGTTAACTCTTTTTACTGAAAGGCAGTTTCTAATTACAAGTTTTTACAAGATTCATGCAACTAAATCCTTCATATTGTATATAAATATTAAACGAATTTGATACATAATTTTATAATATATTATATTATTTTATAATATAATTTATTATATATAAAACATAAAAAAATATTATTACAACTAGTTTGTCATTGAGAAATAAGGAAAAGCTGTTAACTTGAATTTATTTAAAGCAAAGCGTTACTGGATTATGCAATAAGTAGGCGATGTTTGGATCCTGTGCCTCAACTCTTATATTCAATTTACTGTATTATCTTAGCGTGTAGTCGATTACACCAACCTCTAGCGCTTGAAAGTGGAACAAAACGCTGGCGAACAGAGAAACAAAACAGGAAAATTCGCTCAGTGTCCATTCTATGTAATCCAACGAGCTAGAAGTAGAATACTACCACAGTCTAGTATATACAGTCACGAAGCTTCATACTTACTAAATATGCAAACATAGACAGTTGAAATATGCATCCATAGATAGTTGCTCATCACCAGGATCGCTATTATCGCCTCATCACAGACTCTTTCCCTAGCAGACCATAAAATGTATTGTACTTTCGATATTGTTTTCTTTTGAAAAAATTAACACCTTCCTTCCACTATTTAAATATGAAATACATAAGGTTTATATATTATTTTCATAAAATATATATTATATTCTATAAACTCACCTTCCTGGATCTTTCGGAAGAAGGATAATTCTAACCTATTTTTCTTACAATTTATAGTACTACAAACGTCTTCTTATCCCATATTATTATTCAAATTATTGTATTTTAGCCATTTACAATTATTACAACCGATAACGAACATTTCAAAGTTTACATAGCTTTTCACAAAAATGCGAAATACGGCACAGTCAATGCTTTTTCGATCTAGACCAGGCCGTAATGTTTGTTCGGGTTTTCTATTTTAGTGTATGGAGCTCAGTGAAATATTATAACTTTATTGCTAAGCTTTATTTAGTGTAATGTGTCCATAATAGAGTCGTGCAAAACCGGTTACAAGAGATAGGAAGAGACATATTACTACTGAACGCCTGGCGCTATAGACAGTATGCGAAGCTCTTCTGTCTCGCGAGTAGTCCAATATTCGGTTTGACGAATGTCCGAGTCTCACTCGGTTGGACGGCTCTGGATCACGAAAGACAGATAATATTGAGCCATTCAGGAGGTCCAAGAATCGTTGCAAGGACGCGATTATCATCGTGTACTTTGGATTGATATTTCCTTCTCTCTTCCCATTGATTGATTAATTTATCCAGGTAATGCAACAGCATGCATCATGAAGCTACAATATTTAGACATAAGAGTGCTTTTATTTTTATTAATAACTTTTTATCTCCTTAAAATGATTTATTAGTGAAATAATAATACATCCACTTACAACAACAAATTTCTCAATTTGGGACATCTGACCGAAATCTACGGCTGACCACTAGGATCAAGAATACAAAGCAGAGGTTAAATTAAAAATACAATATAATTGCGGAGAGAATACGGAACAATGATAAATTTAAAAATAAAGTACAGTTTGAATTAATAATTAATATACAATAATTAAAAAAACATAAGCTGTATTAACAACTACTCTTTCAGAGGTAGCCTACGTATTATGAGTTAGTATGAATATTACAATAGTAAGTGTGTACATATTTGCTCTTCTATTTTGTAAGTAACTGTAATTTATTTTATTCTTGTATTAGTTTACATGTCAGATTTCATCTATGCATTATTTCCTTTGTTACCGGTGTCCATTAGTTGATTTATATATTAGTTATGAAGACAAATGTACCAAAGTGTCCAATCAATTATAATCCTATTTCAAGCTAACTTACTTAGTTATTTACTTATGGCTTTTAAGGAACCCGGATGTTCATTGCCGCTCTCACATAAGCCTGCCATCGGTCCCTATCCTGTGCAAAATTAATCCAGTCTCTACAATCATATCCCACCTCCCTCAAATCCATTTTAATATTATCTTCCCATCTACATCTTGGCCTCCCCAAAAGTCTTTTTCCCTCCGGTCTCCCAACTAACACTCTATATGCATTTCTGGATTCGCCCATACGTGCTACATTCCCTGCCCATCTCAAACGTCTGGATTTAATATTCCTAATTATGTCAGGTGAAGAATAGAATGCGTGCAGTTCTGCGTTGTGTAACTTTCTCCATTCTCCTGTAACTTCTTCCCTCTTAGCCCCAAATATTTTCCTAAGAATTTCAAGCTAACACTTTTTTTAATTAGGAAAATTAAATTTCCTTCAATTGTTACTCCATTTGTGTAGTTACAAAATGTCATCAGAGTTCCTGTATGATGAAATGTACCTGGTGTTATTTGGAGATCGTATTTTCTTCCTCCTTACCATTTCTTTCTGTGTGAGACTTGTGTTCTAAATAATTCGCGATCTTACATGAACTTATGTAATATCGATCATTGGGTTATACAAATCGAACAAGATTCAGTCAATATGTGACGAGAAAGAGTTACGACGTAATCAAATGATGAAGTTATGACGTATACTGTTTAACACTGGTATAGAAAAACGCCAGCTATATAGCGTTTATTGGTAAGAAAAATATACATGGCTTGTCTGTAACATTGTTTAACATATCTATAAGCAACTTTCATTAGTAAAACTCTAAAAGTTTAAAATATAAACGATACTTATAAAGTTACTGCAAGTTCGGAATAATAAAGAAAATATATGTGTTATAGTGTCGAATGAACAGTAAGAATACTTGCAAACACTTTTTTTTTCAATAAGACAACGTAAATTTCCTTGTTACTCCGGTTGTGTACTCGAAAAACGTTATTTTCATGTAAATGCGCCTGATGTTCTGTCTACTCTGCAATACATCAGGCGTAATCGCTCGACAACCGAGTTATTCGGCCCGATGTTCATCGTAGCCGGTTGAGCTCCCGACCGGACGAATCTAAACCGGTTGTGTGCGCAGTTTTGCAGGTCTCTAGTCCATAAGTTCCGTTTACTTCTTGTTGCATAATATATTGCAGAAATAATGACAAAACTGTGTTATTTTAATGTGAAGAGAATTTTACATGTTAACATAATCGCGACAACATTTCAAGTTTAGAATGGAAGCTATTTTAACGTTCAATAAAAAAGAATTTATATTGTGATTTCAATTTAGCACATCTACCCTTCTTAATTTTAGACAAAACATTTACCATACCACTCCTATGAAATTAGTGTAGATACAATTGTGTTACTTCGTCTCTTAAATAGTAGATAAATACAATAATTCAGTACTCAATTGTAGTATTAAAATACAGACGAATTGAATGTCCGGGGTATCATACATGACGTTATGCTTAATTATACCTAATGTATGATTGCGAATTTAGGAATATAAGTTAAATATAGTAAAAATAACTTATAATTTTCATATAAATGGCAAGGCATTGGAGATCACTAAATTTAGACAGAAAGGGGCAACTGTTACAGTAAACATAACCTATAATTTCAACATATCTAAATATCCGTGCGGTGCAATTGAAAATTATTGAATCGTGCATAAATGAATGTACAAGAATTTCGCAATATTTAATCGAAATAAAGGAGGTATTACACATACGAACAACGTAATTTTCACACCATAAATAATATTACATCTTAACTCGCAAGTAAATTATATCTGAAGTGTCTCGTAATCATTGTTTTAAATTTTATGAATGCAATTACACTACATTTTAGAGAAACATATGTTACTGTTTATGCATTCCAACTAATTTATATGGTTGATCGATTAAGCGACTCACATGGTCTGCCTTACGGCCTGTATTAGATCACGGTGGTTGTGGCACAGTCTATTGTTCCTAGTACTCACAGCGCTCCAAGCGGCTAGCAACTATCGCGAGAATTGCCAAAAATCATCCCAAGCTTCGTGACTGTATACAGTAGACTGCTATATACAGTCATGAAGATTGAGTTTTGAGAATGCTAGAAACAATAGACTGTGACGGTACTATTTTGCATTGCCTGTAATGAGGCGATATTAGCGATCCTAGTGGTGAGCAACTATCTAATGTTTGCATATTTACTATGTATTGAGCTTCGCGACTGTATATACTAGACTGTGGTGATACTACTTCTAGCTCGTTGATGTAATCCCTATTCGCTGGAAACCCGAGACAACGCGCATCTCGACAGCGGAGCTCGACTGTGTTTTGCCCGTCTGCAATGCTGCTGCAGTCTGCCTGCGAACGAATTCAATCGAATTCCACATCTGTCACGTGGTGATGACGTTAATATGATGTCGAAAATACTCAATAAATGTCGTGCTTCATTTCGTATTTAAATTTAACGAGTCTCTGCCTGACGGAAGGCTAATAGACGCGACGCACAGCCTTTTGGCAGCTCAATTTTCGAGTTGCACAGCGAGCTGAAATTCTCTCTGCTGGTTCTTTGGAACTTCACTTTTATTTCAGTTCTTGTTCAGTCAATTTTATGTCATTACTGCCATGGTTTCCATCTTTAGTAGGTTATTTTACGACGCTGTATCAACAGCTAAGTTATTTAGCGTCTGAATGAAATGAAGATGATAATGCCGGTGAAATGAGTCCGGGGTCCAGCACCGAAAGTTACCCAGCATTTGCTCGTATTGTGTTGAGGTAAAACCCCGGAAAAACCTCAACCAGGTAACTTGCCCCGACCGGGATTCAAACCCGGGCCACCTGGATTCGCGGCCAGACGGGATGACCATTACTCCACAGGTGTGGATGGTTTCCATTTACTTTCTCCCCGCCCTGTATATAATATTTTATATTAGACCATATATACAGTTTGATGGAATGAAATGGAATTTAACTGAAGGGGGTACGGATGGCCCAACACTGCGATCTATTGAGATCTATTGCACTAACTCTCGATATGGAATGAGTTGCATGCCACAGATCCCCTACGCGCACCGCCCTAACCACATGATTCCCTAACGACCGGTCCCTACAGCCGACAGAATTCATATACCATTTCTGCTTCGGCAAATTCCCCCAAGGCCCCTCCCCCTGTTGGTCCGAGACGAAACTCCTCCCCCAAGTAAATCCGCCTCGGGTGCCATTGCAGAAGCCATCCAACATCGCTGAACTACATTCCACGGAGGCCGGTCGAGAGAGTCAGCCGGAGAGTGATCTGAAAAACCAGAAACGGGAAAAAGAGGAAAGGATTATGGGGAAGGAAAGGATGTGGCAAAGGTGAGTGGGGTTCCAATCGCCTGACAAAGTTACCTGATAGCTATTCATAGGAGTGAGGGAAAAATCCCGAAAAAACCTCATCCAGGCAACACGTCCTGACTGGGAATCGAACCTGGGATCGCTGGGTTCGGAGTTAGACTCGCTAACCCCTCAGCCACAACGGTGGACTTGGGTATGGATAATATTAATTTATTATTATAAAGCTATTAAGATAGCAGAAAAAATTTCTTGCTGGTTATACACAGAGTGGAGCGCTCGAATGTACCTAATTTCAATTGTATGTGACTGGTGAACGATTGAAGATAGAACCTTACGGGAACGTTTATATGGAAGGAAAACTCAACAAGTTTCGAATCCTGTCGGTAGATGGTGCGCAACACGGTTTCTTTTCGTAGATTGTATCGATTGTCAAAATGGCGACACCGCAGATGAAAGCGCAAACTGTGTTGTGGTATGCGGACTTTAAATCAATTGTTAGAGCTCAAGGGAGTATCGGCGAGTGTTTAACTATGATGCTCCAACTGCTAAAAGCATTAAGAAGTGGCACGATACATTTTGGCTACAGGATCGGTGTTGAAGAAGTATGGTGGTGGTCGTAGAACATCCGACGAAATGATTGCAAATGTTCAAGCCGCGTATGAGCGAAGCCCGCGGAAATCATTAAGAAGAGCTTCGCGGGAACTTCAAGTACCAAAATCAACATTGAAACGAATTGTCCACAAACATCTCAAACTGTACGCATACAAAGCGCAGTTAATGAAACGTCTGGAATCGGATGACAAACACAAAGGAGTGGAATTCGCCAATACGATGCTAGACCGTCTCGGAGCTGATTCTGATTTAACACCGCTCGATTTCTTTGTCTGGGGCTACGTCAAAAATAAAGTGTATGCCACCCCAGTCAGAGACCTTCGTGATCTTCGAGAGCGCATTATAGAGACTATTGAGAGAATTCCAGAAGACATGCTCCAACGTGCTTGCCAAGAAATCGCTTGTCGCCTCGATATCAACACCGTGACAGCTGCAGCTCACGTAGAGATATGGTGATGTGCATATCGAAACTTGTCGAGTTTTCTTTTCATATAAACGTCACTGTAAGTTTCTATCTTCAACCGTTTACCAGTCACATACAATTGAAATTAGGTACATTCCAGCGGTCCACCCTGTATTATGATTAAAAGATGGGAGTTTTCAATAATCAACAATGCATAATCTGAAAGGACAAATGAAAAACGTAGATGGTTGAAATGTCTGCTACAAATCAATAGCGGGCACAATGTGTTCTTTGGTATGCTAAATTTGAGAGTGTTAAAAGGGTTCAAAGGGAATTTCGACGTGAGTATGGTGTCCGTTATGTACCTCAATATGATTCCATAATGTTATGGTACCGAAAATTTGTAGAATCAGGTTCTTAAAAAAAAAAAAACATGAGGGAGGTCGCAGGCGAAACCCAGTACGAGAAGCAGCTATCTCTTGACTTGGTCCCCAAACTTCCCAGACCTAACCCCTCCTGACTTCTTTGTGTGGAGTTTTGTTAAAGACAATGTCTAGTCACAGAAACCCAGAAACGTTGACGATCGGAGAGTAAAAATTACTCAAACTTTTCTTCAAATCACCCCTCTTATGTTGCAACGGACATTGGCTGAATTGCATCACCGTTATGAGTTGTGCAGGGTGCGCAAAGGGGATCATGTTGAGCTCTGAGAAATCTCATATGTGAATGTGTGTAAGCCCACTGAAAATAACACTGGATTAACTCTAAAGTATAACTCTCTCAAAATATTGTTTTTCATGTTAAATAATATGTTATTGCGAAATTCTATCTGTTTAAACATGTTGCTAATGTAGTACCATATGTTAAGCATTGTGGAAAGAACAATCTCTACTTTTAAAATAAATTATATGTCTCTCAGAATTCATTACTCATTATGTTAAACAATGACTTCTTGCAAAATAATTTAATTATTACTCCCTCTGTCCCATAAGAATTGTCCGGTACACCGAAATGGTATTACAGTAATTACAGATGACGGGGCAAATGAGAAGTACAGGCATGAGGAGAAGCGCAGTAGATCAGTGCACAAGGTTATGCAGAGCAATAACGTGATCTTATTGAGACAAGCAACACACACCACCCAGAAGATTACCGAAAGTGGGTATTGGTTTTCAACTCACCGGTGTGGCACTATATATAAACTAGTATAGCAAAGCAAGCTGGAAATCGTTAGTAGAGCATACTTCTGCAGTGAGTACTTACGTTTGAACAGACATGGACATCCTGGGAACAAAACTGGCGGTAATGAGTGACAGGGGTAACAAGAACCTTACAGAAAGTGAACGGCAGGCGGTATAGGAGTTTTTGTTGAAAAACACTACGGCTGACTTAGAGAAGAAAGGTGCCATAACAGGTGCGGCAGAGAAATTTCATGACAGTAAAAGAACAGCACGCTGCATTTGGCAACGGGGGCGGCAATCTTTGGAAAGTGGATCCAAGCTCATGACCAAATTAACCCCAGCAATAAATGCAAAATGGTCTCCTGGACCGCGCACAGGGAGAATTCAGGTGTCAGTTCAGCAGGACAATGCGCGTCCGCATATCGCTCCCAATGACCGCACCTGGATGGACGCTGGAACAGCCAATGGAATCACTTTGGAACTCGTGTGCCAACCGCCAAACAGTCTGGACATGAATGTTTTAGATCTGGGTTACTTCCGGGCAATTCAGTCTCTCCAGCATCAGTGTCTATTGATCAAACTATTGATGAGTTGGTCGCCGCCATTGAAACAGCTTTCTCTCAGCTGACACGCAACAAGCTCAACAACGTCTTCCTCACTTTGTAGTTCAATCTTATTGAAATAATGAAAGTCAATGACGGGAAGAACAACAAGATTCCCCATATGCAGAAGGGGCACGTGGACCACCTCAACGTCCTGCCATCTCGCTTGGAGTGTGCTCGGAACATTTACGACGAGGCTACAGTAGCACTGCAGCAGCAGTAGATCTATGGTTATAGGCAAGCTGTTAGAATGACAACCTTCCCGGTCTAACAGGCAGTCGTCTTTACCCGTAGGAGAATGTTTTTCTTTGTTTCACTTCTTGGTCAATTTGAACTGTTCCTGGAGTTAATAAAGTTGCACTCCTAGGAGTATTTATTTTGGCTCAATGACTAGCCAATTTGTACTGATCCTGGAGTCATAAAGTTGTACAAGTAGTATTCATGTTCTTTTTTTGGCTCAATGATTGGCCTATTTATACAGATCCCGGACTAATAATTTTTTTCTTTCGCTAATTGAGTGACAATTTTGTACGGATTCTGGAGTAATAAAGTTGTATTACTGATTCATGTGTTTCATTTTGCTCCTATGTAAACGCCAGTGTAAAATTATGGATATCGGACAATTATTATGGGACAAGAAATAAAAGCGTAACGGACAATTATTATGGGACAGAGGGAGTAAACAGTTAACAGTTAAGCAGTTTAATTATTAAACTGTATTTGTATTCTGTATATAAAATGAAAAATAATACAAGTATAATTACTATGTTCTGAATTTTTGAGACATAATATCATAAGTCATATTAAAAAAACAGGTATGATACAAACAGCGTACAGCGATCGATTAAAAAAATCTTTCAATAAAAATTAAATTATATATGCACATATTGATTCTTTGATACGGCTGATAGAGAGAGAAAATTTGGCTCACGATGATACACAAACAGGTTCAAATTGGGAACAAGGGAATTCCCTATTTATCGTCAGCTATCTCGGAATTTCAGGTGAAAGGACATATAGACATGAAATTAGTGAAATGTACATATATCAGCACGGTTTCAGGTCAATGTAGAGATCTACAATTATTTCATTTCTGCCTCTGCGCAATGTCACATTTGCAATTGGGAAGAAAGGAGAAAATGTGTAATGCTTTTTATACTCTAACGTCCACGACTAAGATAAGCCACTTGAAATTTAACGGTCAATGACTAGCACAGATAAAATGTATGATTATTTGTATTTCTGGTGGTGTGGAAGAGAAGGACTGACGGTCTTAACTACACTAGAATAAATAAATAAATAAATAAATAAATAAATTAATAGATAAATAAATAAACAAATTAATTAATTAAAACAGTTGGCCTTAAGGTACACGATGAAATGTTTTCTTTTCGGTGCCTGGTGTGCAATTGTTTTAAATTGAATTGACCCTGGCAGGCATTTGGCTAAGAAGTTTATTAATTCATGTAAGTGACGTTAAGTAAAGATTCATCTTTATTGACGAGAAAAGCTTAGTAAAGACGACAATTCGTTTTGTTCGCCTATAGTTGAGTTTCCGAGATTTCTGAAAAGTGTTAAAAATGTAATAAACAATAAAAGCAAAAAAGTGCTTTCAGCTAGTATAACATAAAAACATAAAAATTATAGTATTTTGTTTTGTTATAAAATGAAATTAATTAAAGGACAACATTTTATAGCAAAAAGAAAAGTAATGTCATTTCATGAACACTCTCTAGGATTCCAGAATCGTCACTATTTTCGTTGAAATTACTGAATTATTCAAAAATGTAAACTTAAAAAATTGGAATGTAATGTTAATTATCAACATTAGTTTTAAAAGTAATTACTAGAGAAATAGACATTTATTCCAATTATAGAATTTCGAATTAACTTATTTCTATTGTATTATTGTTTGAAAAAGTTTTGACTCATACAGAGATTTCTAATCTATATTTTCTATCAATAGACCAACGTTAATTACCACATGGCTGACCTTCCTGGTGTTGTGGAAGGGAAGGCCTGATGGCCTTAACTACACCAGAATAAATAAATAAATAGGCAGGCAGGCAGGCAGATAATAAATAAATAAATAAATCAAATAAATAAATAAATAAATAAATAAATAAATAAATAAATAAATAAATAGATAAATAATGTAGTAAGGTAAAAAGACGTCGAAATTTGAACTATTTACTTTCACTTGTTCTTGAGAAAATGGAGACACATGCAAAGAAACCAAATTGGCCTACACAGATGAACACGTATGAAGAGCTATGATTTCTTAACTGCCTTCGAAACATTAAGATTCATCTCCGAACTGTTATGAAAACGCAACCAACATACTACTAAGATTTATTTAAAATCATCTGTTCTCAAGAGACGTTGACTACTGCGATCCGGAATTATAAACAGCAAAAAATAAAGATAAATGAAACGAGTAAAATAATTATTCGATATGTACATTAAAACGAAAATTGATGTGTTAACAAATTATAGTGTAGAATTTTAAGAGAAGCCTTCAGATTTTCCAGAATGAAATTTTAGCTACAAAATTAATTAAAGAAAATGAATAAGATGTCTAAGCCAAAGAGTTCACTGAACTTGTAAACATTTATATGGTTAAGTACTCTTTGTCCCTTGTGGCAGCTCACTAATAGTGAGAAGATTTCTAAATTAAATTTTTTTCTGATTTTTATAATGATAAAACTCAAGTAACATGAATGCAAAACATAACTGCATCATAAAATGTACGTTATGTAAAGTTCTTCACAAAACTTAAAAATACGGTTTAAACGAAAGCCGTATAGATGGCGCTGTTTAAACATTTTCTTATCTACAGCTTCTACTCACTGAGGCTAGTTCCATTTTTTCATTCTCTATGGAATTCGCGTTCATCGCTCAACGCGTAACAACGTCCTTCAACAATGTAAATAACGTATTGGACCGCCATGATGAGTTTTGATTTCATTTAAAGCAAGCAAAGGTAGCGCTTTATGAAGAGTACATGAATTGAGGCACTCAGTTCGATTCCCATGGACAACTAGGATGAACCTCTTCCCACTGAGGTAAGCTGTCTAAAGTTATATTACGATTTCTGCTTGAAAACTGCAACAATATGTAGGGAATGAAAACATTTACGTTTTGTAGCGTCAATTCCGATTCTAAGAATAAATGTGTATATTAGGGGCTGATAATTAAATCTCGATGGGACAGACACATTTAAAAACATTACGGAACGCGCGACGCAATTAAAAAATTACTGAGGACAATGAGGTTTTGTGGTTTCAAAACACTAGATTGTTTAATGGCCATACTTCCTTATCAATAAATACAAACAAAATAAATCGTATAATGCAGTGCTTCTGAAACTGTGGAAAACTGTGAATTGTAAATTGTATTTAAATAGTATTTTAAACTTGGAGAATAGGCTTACTGCTAAATGTACCGTATAAAAAGTCATGAAAATACGAATCAAGAAAAACATGGAACATCACCAATAATAATAATTATAATATAATCGTAATATTACAAAATAAATACGAATAATTATTATATTTAATTATTATTAATACTATTAGAGATCTAAAAAGAAAATTATATTGATCAGTTTCGTATCTGAATTTTCTGCGTTTTTATCTTGAAAACAAATTACCGAAATAGGCTAAATGCAGAAATAGAAACTAGACTACAGCTTTCCGCCCTAAAACCAGATAATTATACAAAGAATTTGTTGCCTTTAAAAAGAAACATACTCATCCCACCGAACAGAATAATTAAGTACTGGATTTTATATAATTACGTGTGTTAATTATTTAATACCATTAAATATATTAACATTTATATCTTAAGGATAATTTCGATTTTTTATGCTTTTAACTATCTTATGGAATTTGATAGTAGGTCTACAGATTATAGCGAATGTGCACTATAAAATAAATTGAAAATGGAAGTTTTTGACAATCTATGTGCTTTATTAACACAGTTTCAATTCTACATTCACACCGACTTAAATGAAGAACTCCATGCTTGTGATAGAAGTTTAACTTCATCTTGTTCTTGTTCAGCATCTAGGTGTTACGCAAACTGAAAATTAATTAATGGTATTTGTGAATTTAAAAATGGTGTCGTTCTAATTGTCTTATTATTAATGTAGACAGAACTTCATGTTTATTTCTTAGTAATAAAGTTAATTCTACATATCTAGTATTTTAATGACATAACTTTAATCTTAAGGGGAGAATGCAGGCATCGGTAGGTCCCTATTTCCGCCATGTTAAATTGGTGCACTTTATGTACCTTTTTCTCTGAATGTAGTTAAGGTAGAATCATGCAATTTTGCACACTAGTAGACAAGAATGTTTTTAATCATCCTTGGATTTTTCAGACTATAATGTTAGAAATATTGAGATTTGTCACCAAACATACCTACATTCTCCCCTTAAATCATCCTTGAAGACTAACTTTCTTCTTCCTGTTCAATAAGGATCTTAGTTGATCTTTTTACAGTGATGATTTTTGTAATGTTTTAGACTCAGTAAGGGGGGCAAAGGCTAATTGGGATTTCCCGGTCTTTGATCGGGTCAAAAACCCTGATGGAACTGATATTTAACCTTGCGGTGAATTTCGGTGAAGTCCGGAGGGCCTAATTAGTCAAATCCACTCTCCTCACCTCCACGCTGGGGCCCCCTGGGATCTTTTAAGATGCGAAAGAGAGAGTGGTGTGCGGAAGCAATGGGGAACTTCCGCATTTATCTGTCTCCGGAATCTAGCTGAAAAGTACATGATGAGCTCGGCCCTGGTAAAAGATTCCGGACGTAAACTATCCCCCCAATCGGATGTCCGGGAGGGGGATACCAGGGAAGGGCACACCATGACGCAGTGTAGCACAGCAGAAGAAAGATCACCTATTGGAACCCTTTCGTCGCAAGGTAAGATGGAAAAGTTGAAGGAAGCAATGTGAAGAAATAGAGGTGTGAATGTGATTGGAATATCAGAAGGGAGGTAGGAAAATAGTAGGGAGTTGGTGAGTGTTGAATAGGGCTGGAAGTTGATGAAATATCATATTTTTCTGAGATATCACAGATAATGCAGGATACAATATAAACTCGTTTCATTTTAACACGAACCAATATACTCTATGCCTACTTTTATTTTTCATTTATTTGCATTTTTTGTCTTTCATTGTTTACTGGTCATTTTTTAGGAAATGTTATTAGCAGGCTTCGAGACTTGGGACCCGATGCAATAAGTTTACTGTGCATGTATTATAGGTTGTTCACTCGCTGCAGGTAGTGAAAGGTAGAGATGTGTTGAGGTAACAACTTTGCTATTTAGAATAGAGTACGGTAGTATGGGGAAACACACACGTAAGTACATTCTGAAAGTAGGTATACATTACACAATGACAATGTCAAAAGAATGTGAAAAGTATTTATTCTCCTGTCTTTTATAAGCATTTGTGTTGAATTATACACAGTGTTCATATTGGAAATAAACATATAGCAATTTTAATTTCTTTACTTATCCTATAGGTCTTTAGTAAGTGCAGTTACAGTACCGAATTGCAATGTACTACAAGATACATTCTCAGTGTCTCAAACGTAAATCTTTTTCGGTTATCTGCCAACCACAGTTTGTACTGTGAAAAGCTGCGCTCTACGTCGCATGGCGTGATAGGTGCAAAACGAAGAAAACCTAACATCATTGCAGTCTCTAAGAGACAGTCCTTTATTCTCGGGTACTCTATGTCCACTAATTTGCTGTTTATATTACACAGTGATCCATATTCGTTATTTTTACATAAAATTGATTTCCACTTCTATTTTACACGGTCAGTAACCGGTGTACTTGGTGCCTCGTTAATTTTCTGTGTCATTTCCTTAACTAATTTCAGGGCTTCTGGCATCTCTTGCTCTGATTTTTCTAACCGTGTAATAGTTTCAGACATAGTTTGAAAATAGATCTGTATGAAAACCAAATTATTCGTCAGAACCTTCAAATCCAGAGCGTTTTCTTTTGCGTATTTGTTGGCATTCATTCTACAGTACCCCTACCCACAGTACACTGTTATGCGGATTTCCCACTGAACTGCTCTATCGGATCCGAAGTCTCGAAGCCTGGTTATTAGCAAGTACGAGTAGACGCAAACTAACTTACGCTGGTCAGATTAGTTTACGAGCTGAATAACGTTAAGATTATGTTTTAGAGGACATCTTTTTCATAACCGTTTTGTTTGATTTTTTATTTTGTTTGAAGAAGATAAACTTTCTGCCAAGTTTTGTTCGTTTTTTATATATTTTTTGACCAGGTCAAACGTAATAATAACTGATAGGATTTGGGCAATAATTATTCAACTGGGTCGTTGATATCAATTATATAATAAATCCATTTTCTTTGTATTTTCTAAAGTGAGTTTCAGAACGGTATACGACAGCACTCGAAACGGAACGAATTTCCATAACTCCCTTAGCGATAGCTTGTGTATCTATGTTCTATTCTCTGAGCATGCGCAGTTTCTTTTATCTGGAAATTAGAATATTCAACGGCTCATTACCTTTTTTCTAATAGAAACAACAGTGAGGAAGAAGAAGAAGGACGCAGCAACGCAGGTGCCCGAAGTCATCGAGAAGAAGGACGCATGGACGCAGACGGAGAGAATAGAGTCTATTTCTTCTGAAGGTACAGTTATTGTTTACATCAGTGACTCGTTGTAATATTTCAAAGTAGGGAAGCAGTAACTAAATACAGTGAATATTTAGAAAATAAATTACCTACTCATCTATAATTTAAACTGCAGAACGACTTTCCCGTATTGTTTGTGAAACTCGCCTATGACGACATCATAAAATCGAAATTGTTATGACAGTTTCTTAATAAAAGGGTTTCCAATTTCAAAACTGCTGACTGTGACATTCGCTCTTGGCGTATAGAGTTTCTCACAAATGTCTTTAACCTCTTGCGAATAGAGAGGAAGTAGTGGTAGGAATTGTTAGTGTAGTTCACAAACTTTGAAAACTGCAGAGTAGCCGCCTCCAGCTTATTACCTTACTAAATTTCACAACTCAAAATAATACAATATAATGGATCTTGAAATTTTTAACTTGCTGTGGTATAAAAACAGTAAAACGTGACTTAACAGAGTTTTTCCCTGTACTATTCATATGATATGGTATATGACATGACATGATATATGATAGGATATGGTATGATGATGATGATATTACGACATGATATATTATATATGATATGATCTGAAGAGCAGAAGGGAAAACGTGATAAGTCCAAAATTATTCATTTTATGTCTTAATAATAATAATAATAATAATAATAATAATAATAATAATAATAATAATAATAATAATAATAATAATAATAATCCGTGGCGTCACAGCTGTTGAAGGGCCCAGACCGCACAGCCCGCTGCTGGCCTTGCGTTCCATGCCGAAACAGAGGCGGACGATCATCCAACCAGAATGGAGGCACCATGTGGTTAGCACGATGACCCCCCAGCTGTTATAGCTGGCTTTCGCAACCAGATTTTGACTAGAGTTCACTACTATTCTAAAAACATGAGAATAATATGTCAAGCATTTTGCACAAGATTCAAAATGTGCACTTCATTTCTTTGTTTACGTTACTTTATCTGGTTACAAAACACAGCCAACAGCGTTTGAAGCTTATCTGTTGTCATACTTTGTTGCCTACAAGGAGATTTTTGAATGCTGAAAATTATCGTTCAACATCACTGAAGTTACTTGACAAAATGTTTGTGTACAAATTGTGATTTTGTAGATTTAGAATCAAACAAGCCACATTTTCTCGTATTTTCTATATTGAGCACAGTGCTGTAAGCAAAATATTTCGACAGTACCATGTCTAGTTTTGTATTCACAGCCTCATCAGTGGTTTCTTGTGCTTGGGAAATGTGTTCTATTAGGATTCTACTCAAACGGTGTGGAAAAGCTAGTTACGACTGGCGTGTGGAAAGGGAGAACTGTGTGGCACTGGTAAGGTGGTGTGACAGAAAAACAGTGAATTTTGTGTCAACTTAGGCAGCTATTCACCCTGAAATAAAATGTAAGAGATGGAGCGTAAACGAAAAGAAATCCGTAGAGTTAAAATGTCCCAAAGTTGTTTCAAAACATAACCACTTTATGGGAGGAGTAGATTTGGCGGATGTGCTCTTGGAGTTGTACAGAACTGATTTAACACCGACAAGATGGCACACTAGAATAATATATTGGAGTATTAATGTTGCTGTTGTGAATGACTGGTTGTATCGTACATATCAGAAACCGAAAAATCAGAAATGTGAATATTCTCTTGCAAAGCCCCAAGCACACATCGCAGCTGAGAAAGGAAAGAACAATAGGCGTCGTTCTAATGAACGTCAAGGGATCTCTCCGAAACGAAGAAAATTTGTGATCCAACCAGTTAACAATGTCCGATATGATGGTTATCAGGACTCGCCAAAGGCAGATGCAAAAATTTGCCCTAAAGGCAGTTCGCTCCAAAATGCAAAGTAAATCTGTGCTTGACTTCGGGATATAACTGCTTTCTCAATTTCCATAATAAGTAATATGACAAAAATTTTTAATTCTGAATTTTTGTAATACTTTGTAAGAGATGGTTGTGTTTTTATTATTTTACAAAATAACTCATTGTAATGTTGATAATACATTTCTGTTTTATGTTGTTGTCTCGAAATTAAAACATTTTAAGTAGTTTATTCTTTGTGTTTTTTCACCATAACAATCATTCCACCCCAAATGTAAGTCTCAAGCTACACGTTAAAAAATGTAACCTTACGAGGGATTACTCCATTATTGCGATAAAATATGGAAATTAAATTTCACATAATTTTTTTTTACGTTTGGTGTTGAAAGGGTAATATGATATTCAGTGAAAGCAATGACATGCTCAACGATCAAGTTCATTTTGCTTTTTTCAGAAATACTGACTGTCATCGATTTTACAACATCATCAGACACCAGTATTGTATCAGAAGAAGAGACTGAGGAAAAGAATGGTAATATCTTCGTTTAAATTATTTTGGCTGTTATGTTATGTTATGTTATGTTATGTTATGTTATGTTATGTTATGTTATGTTATGTTATGTTATGTTATGTTATGTTATGTTATGTTATGTTATGTTAACTGTCACTGTCTTATTAAAACGCTATAGAATTTCGTGTTGGAATGTTAAAATAATGGTCTTCCTTTCTGTCAAGGACCTAATATGTTTATACATTGTCTTTTAAAAATGGACTAAAAGTAATCCCAGTGTTAGGAAATTTTAGCTAAGAAGAGTTAGTGGTTGAATTTTACTGTAACTTTTCCAGAAAATGTGTTATATGCAATCATACCTTGGGAATCACCAGTATATTGCCCTGAAAATTGGAATCTGGTCCCAGCAGAGGAATGTCCTAGGAAATACTTTCAGGAGAGTAGCAAGAAACCTAAGAGACGAAAAGTGGAAGCATTATTATGAAGTACGAGTAGACAGAAACGAAGACAATGCTGGTCATATTAATATACGTTCGGAATGACGTTAAAATTGTGTTTTGGAGAACATTTTTTCACAACTGTTTTTTATTTTGTTTGAAGAAGACAAACTACCTCCCAAGTAATGATTCGTTTTTTATCTTTTTTTGGGCAGGTCAAGCCTAGGAATAACTGATAGGATTTGGTTAATAATTATTCCACTTTCCCATGACTCTGTAGAACTCCATTTTCGAGTTATTCAGGAAATAAAAATCATTGCGACCAGACTTGAATCCGCTTTCCTCTGCATCACTCGCACATGTCTGAGCCTTCAGAGATACTGAGACGAGACGGAAGACTTCACTTCTGTGCGGCGTGTCAAGGTCTAAAGATATATAGACGGCCCAGTTCAAGAGGGAAACAACTCATAATTTAAAATTATGATAAACCTGAATTTGTAAGCTTCATGTTGCTGTGAAAAATCCAATTAACACATTTTAATTATTTGAAACTTATAATATAGCTATATGAAACATTATTAACAAAATTCTGGAGCAATTTCAATGATCCTTTGGTTTCTCAAAGCAACATATTGCTTTAAAATGTAGTTTTCTCAAAACTTTAAATTTTCAGTTGTTTCCTTTTGAACTGGGTCGTTGATATCAATTATATAACAAATCCATTTTCTTTGTATTTTCTCAAGTGCGTTTCAGAACGGTTTACTACAGCACTCGAAATAGAACGAATTTCAATAACTCCCTTAGCGATAGCTTGTGTATCTATGCTCTATGTCACTGAGCTTGCGCAGTTTCTTGTATATTTCAACTCAGAAGAATATTGCTTTTCAGCTGAACCCGACACAGTAGAGACAAGAGACTCCGACGTCTACGTGGATCCAGTAGTCATCTTCGTTACACAGACATCCACACAAACCTCCGAATCTGACATTTGTGAAGGTACAATAATTGTTTACGTCACAGTGACTTGTAAAAATATTTCAAAGTAGGAAGCAGTAACTAACTAGAACCCATAGAGAACAAATGCTGGGCCTCTTTCAGGCTTCTTTTCCTGGACTCATTTAGCTGACATTATCACCTTCATTTCATAATAGCAGTTGATAAAGCATCGTAAAATAACTCACGAGAAAAGATTACTATTATGGGTTCAAAAGTGAAAAATTTGTTCAATATTATTGATTTACTGCATATGTTAGAAGACTTCAGTATTCTATTAGTTTATAAAATTGACAGTTTCTAATAACACTGTAGGAGGGAGATGACTGTTCGTACAATAAAAATGCACTTACAGTATATTGCATCACGTAAGTATATTAGAATTTTAGTTAATGTTATGTTTTATTTAACGACGCTCGCAATTGCAGTGGTTATATCAGCGTCGCCGGATGTGCCGGAATTTTGTCCCGCAGTTCTTTTACATGCCAGTAAATCTACTGACATGAGCCTGTCACATTTAAGCACACTTAAATGCCATCGACCTGGCCTGGGATCGAACCCGCAACCTTGGGCATAGAAGGCCAGCGCTATACCAACTTGCCAACCAGGTCGACTTTTAGTTAATGTGTTTGAGATTTGTTCCAATAAACATAACAAACGTCTTTTGAATACTTCCTCCAATAAAGCATTATGCATACATGACCTACATGATTTCAATGTTACCAATAACATCATTACGCTGTGATAATTATTATGGAATTATTTACATACTTCAGAAGAATGCTTTCCAATTGGGACCACATTTCTAATTTCATGTTTCTTTTACCGACTCTGTGATGCAATGAATATCATTTTGATTATCTACATATTATTTCAGATCCCTAAATTTATTTTTCTTCGAGGTTATACCTTTATTAGAAGTAACCGTTACTACGTGCTTCATCTTTAGATTTCTTTTCAGACTTTACTTGTATGATTCACTTGTTAATAGTTCAGTGATGTACATGTTGTCATGCTATTGTCCATCCGAGTGGTTATGTCACATGCTCGTCAAAACGAGGGAAATCACATGACAGTTACTTATTTAATGTTTTTTTCTTAAAATTACTTTAAAAAGTTCTATAATACTACGTAAAATGCAATTCCGTACAGAAGATATTTGCAGAGAGAACCTAACAACTCAGACACTATCCCTTACAGAGAGGACAAGAGAAACGAGTGTGAGAAACCGGGATGCGACATAACCATTCGGCCGGACAGTACCTATTTATCCTCTTCATAGTTAGCAAACAGTGTATTATGAAGATTTTAACTCAGAATTACACTGTCTTTTAGCTGAACGTGAATCAACTGAGAAGATGATGATAGACGCTGCCACACAGACGGAGGGGGACAGAGATCCCGACAGCAGCAGGGCTATCAGAGAACGAGATGAGCTGAAGCCCAAACGTTGGCAACATCTAATGCGTGTGGCGATGCCAGAAGATCTGAAGACTCGTTTCGGAGCCATCGACGTTATTGGAACTTTTGGATCAAATGGTAAGTAATTGTTTATATTCTGAAGTAGTGGCGCTTTCAGCTAAGCACAAGTTCAGGGGATTTGAATTATTATTGATACAAGTATGCCTTGGCAATTAGAAAATAAGAGCTTACAGTGGTTAGGGCACCTTAAAATAATGAAAAGGGGAAGTCTGTCGAAGAGAATATTAAATTTAAAAGTGAAAGGAAGACGACCAATGTGAAGACCACGGGAAATGTGAATAGATGAAATTCAGAAGAACTTAAAGGAACGGGGATACAAGTGAGATGAAATAAACAGGGAAAAAGCTTGGGAAGACAGAGACGAAAGGAGGCATATTTGGAATTGACCTTCGGAAAGGAGGAACGATGATGACAGGTAGCAAATAGGGTTTTATCCAGTAGTGTCATTCAGCCATTTCTCACCTGTCCACAGTGGTACCGATCACCTCATAATCCGGCCAGAAATCGACTTTCAAAATGCGAATAACAGGATGTGCCCCACCTGCCATTGTTCTATTATGTCAGTGGGTCATAAAACTGCAGATGATGACTGCTCTTCAACTCTCCTCAGTGGTGAGAGCTGAAAGTGAGAGTTTGTGTGTGTGCTTGGTCCCTTGGCGCTAAGCTTATTTCTGACGCGCGTTTCAGGACACGTTTCTGGCAACTTAATCTTTTGTGTTATGGCGAGTAATGTATTTTCTGACTTTGTTTATATGTATATTATTCTGACACAGTGATGTTTTAATCATATTATGTCATTAGTCGTTATATTGTGAAGTTTTTAATATCGTATTAAATATGTTCCGCCGGTTATTGAAAAATTGCTCACGCAGACTTACAAAAATATCCCAAAGCTCCCCGATTCTGATTTATGTTGTAAGATATTGTCTGACATTTCTATTTTTAGATTCTAAAAGAAAAAATTGCGCCTTTTTTATTATATTCCAAGACAAGCTTGCTATTGTTAGAACGTAAAAATACTGATAATGTGATAATTACTTAAAGTTTATACTAGATGAAAAATCGAACTTTGGGTTTATATTACAAATAATGACTATTATTTCAATTTACGGTTATGAAATATTACTACAAATTAGTACTGTATTGTTTAAAAAGCCATCTCATTTAGGATTTCTTTGTTTAATGATAGGGTACAAGATGACATTTAGACGGAGACAAAGATTATACGATATTGCAACAAAAATCTTCTGCCAGAAAGAAACAACAGACATTTTGTTGAAACATATAATAGCAGAAGCTGGAATAGAAAACTCTCAAGAAAAATCGCAAATATTAAACGGGCTGTTTTCCGATTTTGTAGCGAGTTGTCTGGTCAATAAGACAGAGTTTATTTTTATTTATTGAAGCTGGTAGAGATAAGGCCATCAGGCCTTCTGTTCAACTCTACCATGGGATTACAACTACAATATTAAGAATACAATTAGCCTATAATTATAATTATAATTACAGGTGATATTAAATTCACAAATACAATAAAAATCAAAGTACTAAAAATTATCTGATTAATAATAGCTAGGTAATTTATTGTAAAAGTTTAGAAGAGAGAAAAATATATTTTTTTTATTAATTCAGTAAAAAGTAAACCTACTCTACGCAGTAAGAAAATGCTTAATAAGTTTGCTTTTGAACGCTACTAAATTCCGATAGTCTCTGATGTCAGTGGGTAGGGTACTCCACAAGCGCGAGAGCGAGATTGTGTATGATGATGAATACGATGATGTCTTATGTGTTGGTATGGCTAGTATGCGGCTATTTTGCGTGCGAGTGAAGAGATTATGATATGATGACAGGTAAGTGAAACGGGAGGCAAGTTAGGTAGGTGTAGAGGTGTGAAGGACTTGGAAAAGGAGAACAAGAGAATGAAAATTTCTGCGTTCGTTAAGGAGTAGCCAGTTTAGAGTTTGGAAGGATGGGGTAATGTGGTCAGCGCGACTGACATCGCAGACGAAGCGAACACAAGAATTATGAACACGTTGTAATCTTTGCGACTGGTTGACATTGACGTCAGTCAGTAGAAAATCACAATAATCGAAGTGGGGCATTACTAGTGTTTCCACTAGTATTTTCTTGAGTGATAGCGGGAGGAATTTTCGAATGCTGTTTAAGGAATGTAGTATGGAAAGCACTTTTTTTGGTAATATGGGTTACTTGGTTATTCGAGTTTAAATGCTTATCAAAGTAAACTCCAAGGTTTTTTAACACAGGAAGCAAAAGGGATTATTGTGTCGTTTAACTTGACTGGCAGAACAGGAGTAATGTTGTATAATAGACGTTGATGTTCCACTAGGATTGCTTGTGATTTTCTTGCATTGAGAGTCAAACCAAACTTTCTCGGCCATGCTGATATAGATTCAAGGTCCGTGTTAAGATTGTGCATTGCATCATTGAGTGAGTCAGGGGTTGTATGGATATAGATTTGTAAATCGTCTGCGTAAAGGTAATGCTTGCAGTGCAGTAGAGTCGAAGGGATGTCATTTACGTAAATAGTGAATAGTAGTGGTGATAGAACAGATTCCTGCGGGATTCCAGAATTAACGATATGCCATGTGGAAGTTCGACTTCCAATGGAAACATACTGCTGACGTTCGCTGAGATAAGAGGAGAACCAAGGAATTGTGCTTTCTGATAGTTGGAGTGATCGTAATTTTCTCGTCAGTAAGTCGATATTTACGGTGTCAAACGCTTTACTGAAGTCTAGTAGTGTCAGTATTGTAATTTTACGTTCGTCCATAGCTTTTCATTATCATTTATTGTTTATCATTGCGATACTAATATCGTCAGAACTTGTCGCTTTGGATTTGTTGCGTTGGTAGAAAAGGAGATAGATTTCTTTAAGATTAGAGCTGGGGACGGAGGGAGTAGAACTGTTGAGTTACTCGGTTCTATCGGTTTATGTGCTTGGCAGCGGAGCACCGAAGTTACTCGGTTAATCGTAGCCGGTACCGATCAGTTCTAATGTTCAAACAGAGTTCACGTGTTTTAATTCTAGCAGAGAACAACGTAGGTACTGTTATTTAAATATTTTCTGCTGCAGGACAAATTATTTCCTTATCCCCAAGGCGCACAGTGTGTAATTTCAAGCAGCTAGCCGGCCAAAAATCAATTTTCACACTCTATCTTTAATGCTAAATTCTTATATAGAATTGTGTATATAACACTCCAAAGTATACTATCCAAGTGTAGACAGATGCTTACATCTGTTAGGGGACCCTCACACAGAGCGAAAGTTGCATGTCTCCGATAAGATCATTTACGCTGCAGAGGCGGGCGCGAAGTATGTGTTTGGATGGTGCGAAGTAGTAAAGTTAATACAGTATTTTTTCTAATACAGAGTGTGGATATATTATAAGAAGGTATGTGCTTACATATAAGCTGATTTTCGTGACAAAAATTAGTATCTTATTGTCTAGAATAAGTGTCTGAATAAGCATGTGCAAAGAGTTTGAATTTTTCCTTATTATATATTTCGAGTTAACTTTTAAAAGGTGTAGCCCTCTATCACCTCGATAAAATTTTGTAGAGATATTCATTATACTTTTCTGAATACGACGTCGTGATTTTTTTTCTGCAAACAGGTACAGACAGAGTAGCTATTAATTATTTTCAGACACCATGCGCTCCGTAATCCGGAGAGCTGTTTTCCAGATGTGGAACAAGAGCGAGAGAAAAGTGAAATTGTCAAATATAATTGCACATTTTGGTCTCATAGATTACTCTGAAGACATTTTACAGTCAATGAAAAATAAATTAAATTTCTATGCTCGAAAATTCGATTACGGTGGGAAAAATACAGCAGAAATGAGAAAAATGTCTTAAAATATAATGCGTTATGTTTCAACGAAGATGCAAAGTCACAAAGTAAAATATATAATACTTTGCCATCTACTACAAACAATTCCAATTTGATTCTGCCAGTACAAGCATTCGAGGACGTCCACGTCAACTTTTCGGAGATTGAGCGAAAGATCAAAACGGGAAAAAAAACTAGTCCACATTTTAAAGAAAGATCGCCAGGAAAAAAGCTTTCTGTTGCCCATACGAATTTCATAACTTCTAGGAAAAGAGATGCGGCCAATATTGTAGGAGAGTTTTCATTAGCGTTACTTCAACGAGCGACAAAATGGATAAAAAATCATAAAAATTGATTTTGCAGGAACGACCAACAATTGCCACCTAATAAGGATCTCGCTTTGATTACTGATTTACAGTTGACCTCAAAACAATATAAAGAATTAAGGGAAATGCAAAATCTTGTAACAGTTAATTTAGATCCACCGTTTTACTTATTGTGAAACATTGAAGATAGGATAGGCTCAGGCATGTTGACATGACATGTTGTTGACAAGATAAAACAAAGCAGTCGCAATAAAAACGATGCAAAATACCGCAAGAATATTTTTCAGGGAGGTTTTCACTTTCGCATATATTACGGGAATAGATGGAAATCTAATAAGTCGTTTACACATAATATATCAGAAAACTTTTTCTTGCGGTTTTGCAATACTGATGAACGGGCACTTGGCATGTATGCAAGGGAGACAAGGGAATTATATTTATACTTGCACAAATAGTATTATATGCCTACAATCCTTCACAAACTCTTGGGTCATGGACAGAAGGTCACAGGACACTATTATACTTACTGGCAAACTATCTGAGGAAGCCCAGGAAACGAGGAACAAATACTATATATTAGACTTTTCAGAGAAGTCTTCGCAAGAAAAACATCAAGAAAGACACAAATACCGATCTTTTACTCAGGCTACTTATTTCTTTGGACCCTTACATCACCAGCTTAAAGAAATTAAGAAGGGGAAATCGCGGTCGATTTCAATAGTAGTGCTGCAGTTGTCTCCGAGCCTCCATTGTCGGTGCTGTCAAAGGAGAGACTAACAGCGAGAATACAGATTCTGATAGGGATGCATCTGACGTTCGAACGAGTAAGATATGTAGCAATATTCCTTGGCTTTACGCTTTCAATTTTAAGTGCATTCAACATTATGATCATTAATTCCACATTACGAACATTAATTAATTTTTTTCACTCGAATCGAATTTTTTTTACAATATTACTATTTTTATTTTCAGTAAAAATAGTTGCTATTTTTGTTTTCATTATTAAAAACTTATCCACTTCAATAATTGAAGGTACATACTAAATTTTATGAAAATTGAGCGATTAGTTTTCGAGAAATGATTTTTGGCCGGCTGACTCGCTAAATTACACACTGTGAGGCGGGCTGAAACGCCTCCAGTATTGAAGAGGAGTTCATTCTATTATATGTGACCTGTCAAGTGGGCCTAATGAACACTGACAGTCTGAACATATTAATGTACATAATAATAATAATAATAATAATAATAATAATAATAATAATAATAATAATAATAATAATAATAATAACATTAAAGTCCAGGATAACAGAAAAAATATGGAATTGAACGGGTTACATCAGCTTCTTTATGCGGATGACGTGACTATATTTGGAGAAAATCCAGAAAAAATTAGGGAAAACACGGGCATTTTACTTGAAGCAAGTAAAGAGATAGGTGTGGAAGTAAATCCCGAAAAGTCAAAGTATATGATTATGTCTCGTGACCAGAATATTGTACGAAATGGAAATATAAATGTTGGAAATTTATCCTTTGAAGAGGTGGAAAAATTCAAATATCTTGGAGCAACAGTAACGAATATAAATTACACTAGGGAGGAAATTAAACTTAGAATAAATATCGGAAATGCGTTTTATTATTCGGTTGAGAAGCTTTTATCATCCAGTCTGCTCTCGAACAAGCTAAGAGTTAGAATTTATGAAACAATTATATTACCGGTTCTTCTATATGGCTGTGAAACTTGGACTATCACTTTGAGAGAGGAACAGAGGTTAAAGGTGATTGAGAATAAGATACTTAGGAAAATATTTGGGGCTAAGAGGGATGAAGTTACAGGAGAATGGAGAAAGTTACATAACGTAGAACTGCATACATTTTATTCTTCACTTGACATTATTAGGCTCATTAAATCCAGACGTTTGAGATAGGCAGGGCATGTAGCACGTATGGGCGAATCCAGAAATACATATATAGTGTTAGTTGAGGGGCCGGGGGAAATAAAACCTTTGGGGAGGCCGAGACGAAGATGGAAGGATAATATTGAATTGTATTTGAGGAAGGTGGGATATGATTGTAGAGAATGGATTAACTTGCTCAGGATAGGGACCGATGACGGGTTTATGTGAGGGCGGCAATAAACCTCCGGGTTCTTTAACAGCCATAAGTATTGTTGTAATTATTACTATTACTATTATTATTATCATTATTATTATTATCATCATCATCATATTAGAGTCATTGATTAATATTAAAATATGTTAAAAAAGGAAGTGCATTATATTTGTCTTCTATTTGTGTTAATTGGATTTATGTTACCTCATCAGTCATCATTTTATTTGTATTTATTTCTACGAATTGTATTATCTTATTACTTTAATTTATCAATAATATTACTGTTCACCAAAGAAAACATGGTTGTATTGAAGGCTATTAATGTTATAAAAGAAATAAACATTATGTTCTTCAGTTTGAGATTTCACTTTTTATAGATTATTTTATCCACTTTCCGTAATAGTAAACAATTTTGTGTGTTATTTTGAAGTATTTTAGGCAGCGCTTCATGGAGCTCGTTTCTTTCTTTCTTTCTTTCTTAGCTGCAGAATTTTAACGTTTGCCTCGTGTTAATTTATTAGCTGTTAGCATTATAAATTATTTTATGCTCGACCATGCCGAAATGTAGTAATTATACACCTCGTAGCAGTCCTTTAATGCATGTCATTAAAGTACATCTACTCCTTAAAGTACAGGTGTTCAGCCAATGACAACTCAGCTTACAGGTGTTCAGCCAATGACAATTCAGCATTGTACCGTTATAAAATCGCAAGTATCGATTATTTTCGGATATGCAATCGAAAGAGAATTAGCGAAAAGTCACGGAGGCTGGAAATCCAATACTGTCGCAGAAGGTTATGTTCTGTTACTATAATAATTAGCGTTAATTTTAAATAATATTCAAATAAATTCAATTTGTCATCTCGTTTTTCAATGTCGAATTCAATAATCAAGGTTATATCAAGTTTAACGGGATTACGTCAAGGTCAATGACATTATTGTTCCTCGGAAAAATCAATACAATACAAATAAAATGTATACATCTGAATAATTTCAAGTTAGAAATATGGTCGAGCATAAAAAGTCGTATGAAACTTGCCTATAATGGTAATTAAGACGCTCGTATGAATATTATGAAACTCGCTTGCGCTCGTTTCATAAGTATTCATACTTGCGTCTTAATTACTATCATTATAGGCTCGTTGCATAATGCACTATTATCAATTTTATTTCGTCTGTCATATATTACAACACTGAAAGGCAAATAGGCCTTTCATACAAAATGATTCCGCAAATAATTGTAATCACGCAAATGAAATTTGCAACCGCCACTTTGCACTGAAGGGAAGCACTTTTTTCTCGTCAATTGGTAAAGCGAAAGCGCTTAACTACAACTCTTTAAAACACGCTTGTTTTCACTTTAAAAGTATGTTTTATAATCGACTCAATCTATCTAAATTTTAAATTTGCCGCCACAAATTTGTACTCGGTTAAACCGACTAATGACGTCACAGTAACTGCTCCGAACCGAACCGCTCCGTCACCAGTCCTATTTAAGATGCCAAATTTGGCCTAGCAGTGAATACTCTTTTCACTAAGAGCGAGGCTCGAAGACATACCACCACCACCCACAATTTTCGGACAAGAAATGCCGTGGATGAACCAAATTAAATATTTAGGGATCATTATGGACTCTCATCTCACCTTCCGAGATCACATCCAATCCCTTCTTCGTAAGGCCAACAGGCTGGTAGTTAGACACTACCCCATTCTGGCGGCCTTAACTCCTGAAAACCTTGGGGGTAGGACTTACCATGTATAAGGGCCTCATTCGCTCTGTCATTACCTATGCCGCACCCACATGGGGGTTTGCGGCAGTGTGCCATCTCCGTAAACTCCAAGTTATCCAAAACCAGGTGATTCGACTCATTACCCATCTCCCCCGAGTCGCCTCGAGAAGAAAGTTCCATGATGAACTAGAGTTGCCAACCATAAACGAGATCATTGCTCGACTGGCTAGGAACCTGTATGCTGAAGCTCGTGCTAACCCCAACCCGCTCATATCTGGCTTCGGCCAGTATGATCCTAGGTTACGGCGTAGACACCAGACAGGTCCATTAGCTATACTCTTGAGACAGGAGGACAGGAAGGCTGGCGTTACTCCCAGGTTTTGGTAGCCACGACTCAACCACGTTGAGACTCCTTGGATAGTGCAACCGCCTTAAAATGACCTTGTCTTAACTGGGCTAAACAAAATCCCTCCCTAACAATATCTACTTTTGTTGATCGATGGAACTATCATAGAGCAAATGGGCTAGTATATATCCATCGATTCATAGAGTCATTTTACCTAAGAGCCAACTGGCTAGTCTCTGATATTGAGACAACTCATCCTGCCTAAGGTTTTTCCGTGGTTTTCCTAAGGCGCTAAGACAAATATCGGGATGAGCCCTAAAAGAAATGGGCCACGGACTTGCACTCATATCCCCATGAATCTCCCTAATTACTCTAAATTAATTAATAATTACATCTCTCCCCTCTCTTCGTAATTGAGCTACCATAAAGCCAAATGGCTGGTCTCCAAATTGAGACGATTCAACAAGGCTCATGACAACAATCACCTCCTACATAATAGCCAAATTGGCTAGTCTCTTATATATGAGACAACTCATCCTGCCTAAGGATTCCGTGGTTTTACTAAGGCGTAAGAGAAATGTCGGGATGAGCCCTATAAGAAATGGGCCACGGACCTATATGCCCTTCCCCATATATATTCCCCTTTTCTTGTAAACAACGCATGCCCTAGTTCAGAACTTATAAATTGTCTATTAAATGTACGAGGTCACTCAATTAGTCGCAATTTGAAAGGACAGGGACCTCTCAAATTGCAGATTTAGATTTCACGGCGCTTCTTCCGACGGCCTTCACATGCCTTGTCATCGAACAACAGATGACAGTGTCTCGCCATCCTAACGGCAAACACCAGCCATCTCCTCCTCGCCCCGTTCCGTGATCACTTGATCAAATCTCAGTCCCCCTCGCGTATGTGGTACCTAAGAGGTTACGTCCAATTTCGGCTTCCCCTTCAAAATTTTCTAGAGCTCCTTCAGTGGAGTAGCGTAACCCGGAGTGAGACTAGTGGTCAATAAGCTTGGAGCTCACATATTTAGTTTTGTACAGCCCCCAACCCCTTGCAAGGACGCGTTTTGCGTACCTTTTAAATTTGTCCTCCCAATTCTCTTTCGATTTTTCGATTTCCCTAGCAGTGAATTAATTTCTGACATTGATGTCAATTTTCCTCCAATTTCAAAGAAGGGAAGACTAGACACGGGTTTTGAAGAGAGTAGTTTGAGGACAAAAAGAAGGAAAGCAGAAACCCTAAGAAGTTACGAACTTGTGGAATCATTAACTTTCGCAGCGGAAATGAAATACAGGGAAAGTGGGAACACTGATTGGGCAAAATCGCTAGCTGAAATGCAAAAAACTTCAGCAAGACCATTAAAAATACAAAAAGTCTGGGCATCAGCATCAAATAGCAGTAATTTCGTTGACTGTTATACCAATGATGATGTTTTAGCTCTCTTTCTAGAATCTGGTGACGCCAAAAATTGTTAACTTTTGCGTAGACACAGAGCAAAACAGCTTAATGCTGAGATCTAACATCATATCAAAACATTTTAACTGCTAAAAGAGATTCTATCCAGAAAATGTTTTATTACAAGACAGTGTAGAATTTAAACGTCAATATTTAGTAGAACATACAGCAGTGGGATTGATGCAAGTACATGAACCAGTATTATCCATGACATAATGAAAAAACATACCATTTTTAATACTATATCTAATACTATTTTAAAATGGCACTGATTATGATGAAATCAGCGGACAGTCAAATATAAGCAAAGAGCAGAACGAGAGCATTTTTCAGACTGAGATATATTGTTCACGTCCTTGGTACCAAGACAGCTTTACTGTATTGTTGAAAAATCTGAAAGGGTAGTGTTGTGGTAGAATCCTAAACCTTCTTCTACTCTATTTTGTCGGCCGATAAAATTTCAGTTTAATAGAAACAAAAGATCTTGTTAAAGAAGAAGCTTCCAATATGGATACGCAAATAAAAGATGTGAGAAACTTCATGTAACATCAATGGAAAGCAGGCACAAGTGACTCAACATTTAATCTTAAATATGGTAGATGGCAAAGTGTGACCTAAACTTCTTCACAGAACTGTTACGTTTCTGGAGCTAACCCGAAAATTATGAACCAACTGGAGGCTTTGGCTGCGAAACATTTTGACTTTCCTCATTTCATGCTTAAATTCGTTTTCCGAATCCTTGCTTCACATATCTTAGATGCTGGAAGTTAAACAATGGAAAGTGAGAGGAAATCAAAATAAAGTACTGTAGCAGTTGAGGAACTAATGGATTTTAAAAGACCACCCCGTCCTAATTCCTCGTGTAGGTAGAATGTGAGCTTGATTTAAAATTTTAAAATGAAAATGTCAATATTCATAGTCTTAAATTTAATGCTATCTAATGCAATGAAACTTAATTTAAAAAGGAGGGTTTCGCGAACCACTGGATGAGAAACAATGGTCTAATGGGTAATAAATATCATGACGTTTTTTTGTTTTTTGTGACTTACTTAAGTCAATGTAGTATAAAAAATGTATACAGTGCATGCTAGTTAGCTTTAAATATTTTTGGCCGTGTTTTGAGGTGATCGGTACCACTGTGCAGTCTTCCGATTCAATTATTGAATTTGTCGCAGTTCGCAGAACCTGTTCTTAAATGTTTGACGTTAAACACATTAGGTCTTGACAGAAAGGAAGACCATTATTTTAACATTCTAACACGAAATTCTTTAACGTTTTAATAAGACAGTGACAGTAAACATAACATAACGTAACGTAACGTAACTTAAGGTAACGTAACATAGATAACTCCCTGAGCACGAGTTTTTCTTCCTTCAGGGAAGAATTAAGGCTGAATTTTTGTACATGTTATTTTACTAACAATAAACTACAAGCATATCATATTATTAAATAGTTTCTTATCAAAGTATGCAGACAGGAATACGATATCGACGGTCCATTGTGAGTTGGTTTAACTCAAAATTTAAAGTTTTGAGAAATCTGAATTTTTAAGGTTTATGTTGTGAAAATCGAATAATCGTTCAACTCATGAGCATAAGCAACGGGGGGGGTTAACCTGAACTAAAAAAAAAGAAGACATTTTTAGATTTGAGTATTTTTTTATCCACAATCGTTTCCCCTTTTCTAATTTTCCATTGTCAGAGTAACAAAATCTACATCGACATAAGATATAGTATTCCTACCTCTCCTTCAATATAATCCCAGTCCTAGGTGCTATGGCATATTCGAATTATAACAATGCGATGCTTTTTTTTTTATAGAGAGGCCTAACGCCTCGTACCAACCTTGTAATAAAATGAAGCTGACACAGTATGAAATTGAGGGGTTGGGTGCAAGAAAGACACTTCTCTCAAATGCAAGTTTTGAGAAAATTGATGTTGAAAATTCAAACCATAATAATGTTACCTATGCACGCCTTTACATTTTTGGTTCTCCTGACCTCTATGATCACCATATGCGTAACAGATAAGAGACCGCAATAAAGCGATTCACTCAAAAAGGGCACATCCTCTAAAATGCCCTTCTTGCACCCAGCCCCTCAATTGAAAACGTTGTTTTGTGCGAGATCGTGAGTATTTGCTTGCTTTCCGCACAAAACCAATACGCGGTCAATGTGAAATACCACATTCAGTATTCCCAACGCAACACACATAACAATTTCCCTCTTCTTACCGCTTAAGCGCCATATTCATTTTACTGCTTTAGGCTTTTAATATATTATTTTTAGAGACGTTTAACATAGTAACAATTATAAATTGGAAACTTACCACTGCAATTTCACCTAAATTGCAATGTTAATTATTGTTTTTAAATATTTGCAAATATTAAGTAAACTCTACAACACCACAAAAGTTACTGCATTTGTAATGCAAGTAACATTAAGGAAGCCGTGAAAAAATCAACAAGATTCCAGATGCCGATGTTATTACTGCAATATGTTATACAAATAATATTGTTAAAATATTAAAATGAAAAATAAATCATTACATAACCTTACCGTTTGTTTTAAGTTCGGATTTATAGACTGGGGAAAAAAAACACAGACGTATATCACGGCCTGCTGGAATATAGTAAACACAGAAATCGTTTTATAGTAACATTGTTGAAGATAGATATATTTGTTTTCCAAAGTTGCCGTCATTGAACAGAAACCAAGATGGAGATTTCATTGCAACTAATTAGAAATTCCTATTTTAGGTATGTAATAAACGATCTTCGCACAAAATAATGTACGATACACGAGCGGTATGTTTGTTTTCATGTTCTCGGAAATTAAAAAAGCTCAACTACGTTTCGCTTTTTCAATCTTTTCCTCGAACATGAAAACGTCAACATATCGCTCTTGTAACGCATATTACTATGTCAATTCTGTAGTGCAGATGTTAAATATTGTGCGCTGCCGACTTTAACTCAATTTAAGAGCGGTATTCGCCCGTTCGTTAGAGTTCTGACTTAATTGTGAAACGTTCGTGTAACGTTTTGTGCATTTGACAGTTCATATTTTTAATATAAACTTCATATTATCGTTCTAGGTTCTTTGATATGTCTAAGTAACCGCAAAGCACAATTTTACAACTTTTTAAAATAAAAAAGTCGCGTGGTGGTTCTCACGAGTATAGCGAAAATTTCACATTGGCACATGTTTCTTTGAAGCCGCAGCGTGGCAATGTTGTCGCTAACGTTCTTCCTGGAACTAGTTTCACATCCCTCTGTAAAAAAATCAATTGCTGCTCATAATAATAATAATAATAATAATAATAATAATAATAATAATAATAATGATAATAATAATAATAATCATAATAATAATAATAGACAAAATTTAAAATACCGATAATGTAAATTGTAAACAATTTTAATAACGCCTCCCTCATTAAAAAATTCTGTGTATGCCACTGAAAAAATGTATTATTAATTGGATTTTCACAGCAACATGAAGCTTTGAATTTCAATTTTCTCAAAACTTTAAATTTTGAGTTCTTTCCGTTTAGAACTGCCCCGTGGATATTATGCTTGCAGGCTTGAAACCCATCTGCAATTACTTCGGCAGTCGTCTACCAATATCCTTTTCCCTTTGAGTGCTAATACTGCATACACTACAATGAACCATTGTTTATTATTCAAAAACACAATTTAAAAATTAAATGTACTTTAAACTAAAAAATACACAATTAAGCACATTACTAATATTCTTCGTTTTCATCTGTTAATAGGTTACTTCTCCCTCAATTTTTTATTCCACTTCAATGAATTAGTTTATTTTTTCATTAAAAGTATTCGCAAAATACAGAATGGTTTATGATTACTGGGTCAGTTTAGTCAGTATCATTTAAGCTGCGTTTATGTTTGAATTTAAATCCCAGATTGAAATTAGCATAGTGAACTGAAATGTGAGAGCGTTCCATCAAGTCTTTCAAGGCTTGTTTTTTAAGAAACGACGCATGCGAGGTGCGAGGCCGGTTTCGTACAAATCCACACTACACGATCAACAATGAGTGGTTTGTAAAGCTAAGACGTACGCGGAGTACACACCTTCACAAATTTCCAAGGACAGATAGGCTACTTCACTGCAAATCCAGCATTCTCCAATCTTCCCTATTTTCCGCCTTTTTTTTCTGAGTCTCTGCATTTGATCCATAGGCTATATCTTAATTCTATCAGTGATTTAACTTTGGAGGACACTTATAAACATGTCAATGTAGGTATAAATTTGATCAAAAACTGGCTTGATGCAAATTTGCTATCTCTAAATATAACTAAAACTACTTTGGTGCCATTTTCTTTAACAGTCTCTGGATTGAACAAATTGAAATCACTTTCTCATTTAAAATTAATAATCCACAACTCATTTTGTAAACTCTCTACAACCTGTAAATGCCCCTGCCTGAAAGAATCTGTAGGTGTGAAATACCTGGGAATTATTGTTGATCAGCACTTGAAATGGGATAGACAAATCACCTTTTTATGTAACAGTATACGTAAAACAATTTACAAATTTGTAAACCTTCTCCATTACTTGCGTACTCATGTATTACGTTTGGTTTATTTGGCTATAGTTGAATCTGTTATTCAATATGGTATAATTGGATGGGGAGGCATTACAAAAACTGCTCTTTTTCCTCTAATTATGTTGCAAAAACGTATAATCAAAATTTGTTTGAAAAGGCGACTGGATTATCCAACAAATTTGATCCATTCCGAATTGAATGTTTTTAGAATTGACCAAATTTATAAATACTCCTTAATGAAATTCTATCATAAAAATAGAATGAAATTTGTAGCTCAGCCACATGCTCATAATACAAGACGAAATGAAATTCTTAAATTAGTTGAACCTAAATATTTCACATCTGCTGCTTTACTACACAGTACAAATTATGGTCCACGTCTATATAATTCGATAATAAAATTTCATCCAGAATTGACTACTTTAAGGAATAAAATTTTCAGATGCAGAATTAAAAAATTTATATGACAGACTTCCCTGTATATATATTATGTACCATTTATTGTAAAACAATTTTATTTCTATCCTAAGTGTATTTTTCTATTTTATCTTGGTTACTATATCAACATGACCTGCACTAATTCGACGGCTTAGTGTCAAAGAACACTAACTCCAAAAATCGACTTTTTGAGTTATTTATAGTATCATATTGTACAAAGTAGCCTTTATATCGTGTGACAGTAATATGGCTCTACAAATAATAGTTTTATTTTTTTTTGGAGATAGTGTTGAGTTAATTTAGAGCGATGCTGAGTGTCAAACAACATTATATAGACTTAGTTTTCTTTGACAATAACAAATTATAGACTAGAAGAACACTAAGTCGAGATAGTGTTCTTTGTCTCTAAATTATTTAACATTTCTAAGGTTTTATTGGTGACTGCCTCAGAACATACAACCAAGAATGGTTAATTGTTAGAGAATTGATAATTTTTTAATCAATAGAATAATAGGAATATTTAAAAAAAACTAGAAATGATGCCCATGGTTTGCCAGTATATTATTTCATTAATAATCTTCCTCGTATGTAATCGTGAAAACTTTATAACTTATTCATCAGTTCATAGCATAAATACACGTCAAAAAATGACTTTCATACTCCATCGGCAAGTCTACCATGCTATCAAAAAAGAGTGCGTTATAAAAATTTTAATAGCCTCCCTATCGATATAAAAATGAAACTCATAACACAAGAATATTTAGGGCCAAATTAAAGAAATACCTAATTTCTCACTCCTTCTATTCTGTAGGTGAATTTATGACATTCAGTAACGCTTCATGAAATTGATACTAAAGCTATGTGTTGTACTAGTAGACTATATTGTAAATCTCGTCTGTACGGATTTCATCTAGACTGTGACTATAAATTAAGACCTTATAATAGTATTAAGATTTTTGACTTGTTCCATATTCTAGCTGTGAAGCAATGTATGAATACCATGGAATGTTAATAAATACAAACAATCATTCTTAAACCAATCCAGTTTGTAAGAAACGCAGCACACGATTGCTCTGGTAATTTGATACTCTTTTATTAGAGGTAAGAAATACTCAGTTCGAATACTAGGGGCAGGTTAATGGTGAAGTTGGCTTTAGCGACATATAAAATTTCAGAAGGAATGAGTGATGAATCTAATAAGAGCATAGGTGTTAGTAGTCCATGTCCAACGCTGGATAACAGGGAAAGCCCACAAGTCCTTAAAGAGTGGAAAGAAATTCCTGGCAAAAAATGTTCTAGACAAAAATTGTACAAAATGTCCCCTTAAATGCAACCTGCCATTTAGTGCTGAAGACAGACATGAAATTCATAAACAATACTGGAATATTGAGAATAACGATTTGAAGCGGCAATGTTAGATGGGCCTTACAGAATTGAAGGAAATCCAAATCCAAAAAGGATGAATAATCTAGAGGGCAAAACACCATTTTTTCTGGTGAAAAATAAAGAAAAGATATGGGTATGCAGGGGGTTTTTCTCGGCATCTTTGATATATCCAACACAATAATAGAACATAGTTTGAAAAAAGTGACAATAACATAATGGATACTGATAGAAGAGGAAAGCATGAGCCAGGAGTAAAGAAATCTGAACGTACTTGTGAATATATAGTGAACCACACTGCTCCATTTCCAAGAGTACCATCCAACAAGAGTACAAGAAACGACACTGCAAGAGAATATCTGTCTTGTGATTTAAATTTACAAACAAATTTATGAATTGTACAAAGAAAAATTCAGGAATGCTAATGTTCAGGCAGAAAAGCTTTCATATTATCGTCATATTTTCAAAAAAAAAATTAATATAGCTTTCTAAAAACCCAGAAACGATCAATGTGATAAATGTTATACATATGATCACATGTCTGAACGTAAGAAAATAGAGACGGAGGCAGTTCATCAGTCCCATATTGAAAGAAAGAAGCAGCTCGTCAAATAAAAAAAAGATTTCAAAATTAGGGCATCAGTAAACGATCTTTACTTTTTTAAATTTGATTTCGTACTGTGCGCTACAGTCCAAATGTTAAAATGGATTGAGTGTTTAGCTATATATAATTTGACCGTAGCCAACAGAAGAGCAGACAATTTTATATGGAGGGAGGGAATTGCAGAAAGGGGAGCTGCAGAGGTAGCATCATGTCTCTTTGCTCAAATGAAAAAAAAAAAAAACTGCAGAATGGTAAAAGGTTCTCTTTCATGTCCGATACCTGAGGAGGACAAAACCGAAATGTGCTCATATCAACCATGCTCCTCTATGCTTTGACTGTTTTGGACGTACCTCAAATTGAACATATTTTTTTAACCAGGAGAGTCACAAATGTGCAGAGTCCACGCGCACATTGAAAAAAAAACAGCAAAATATACAGAAATATTTGATCGATCAGAGTGATATACTATAGTTTGTGCTGTATCAAAAATGGAAGTGGAACAGAGTGATGTATGCTGTAAGAGAAACAAGAAACAAGAAAGTTGACACTAATGGAAACATTGTAAGATGGCTGGATACAGTATGGTTCCAGTATCGGAAAAGTGACAGGGAACACGCATTTTTTAAATACAATTATGATGAAGAATTCCATAAATTCAAGATACAGAGGAAGATTACACGTGGATTTATTCTGGATAATCTTCAGCTTAAACCAAAGCATCATGGGGCACTGAAAATATACAGGATTAGAAAATGAAAAATGTATTGAAACTGTGTAAACAGAACATTATACCAGGAAATTACCTTTTCTTTACAACAGTTCAAAAATTGAGAACAGGAAATCGTAGTAGAAGATACTCAAAATGAAGAGCAAGGAAATTTTAAATTTTTATATGAGAGGTGTGGATATTGACATTATTCAAAACATAAAATATTGAATCAAATAAAATATGATATATTCAGATTATAATTTTATTCAATGTAATTTAGGGCATAAATTCTGAATTAAGTGTGTATTTGTTTTTTCTTTACGTGAGGACAGACTTTTAAATCAACTGAATTTGTAGGCTTTGCTATTTTTTAAAATAAATTGATCATTAGTTAAATAACTTTTTCGTCCAAACCCTTCATCAGCTGTGGTAAATTAAAGTAACATTAGCAAATATTTTAAAACACTGTTGTTCTAAAATTCAATGTAAAATGAAGATAACTTTATTCTTTTATTATATTATAAATGCAATGTTAAAATTATTTCAGATAATAGTGTAAATTAATCTAATAATGATAATATTATGCTTTTAAATAATAGGCCTATTGACTGGCATAATGCTGATATGTTTTGAGTATAGATAATGTTCCTTTATAAAGAAGAAGACATATGATAATTGCAGCTCTCTACAATAAATTAAATTTATTAATTTGCTTTGTCAAATAGATCTATAATTTTTTATTAGTGTGTTTCAATTCAATATTTTGGCATTTATTTTTAACACTATCTACTAAATTGAACGCTTCGTGTTAGTAACAAAGAACACTATCTCCAAATTGTGTTATTTTTTTAAGACAATTTTAAATATTTCTAGAAAATATGTATGCTATTATCTTTAGGGTTATATTGTATATTTATCGTTTAAATTTTACCAACGTATCTCATAAATTAAAGCAGTAACATAAGAAAATGTACACAATTAAACTGTTTTTTGCCTCTCCTGTAAAGGTATGATTTTGGAGTTAGTGTTCTTTGACATTAAGCCGTCGAATTATACTACTAATAATAATTTAATATTAATCCATCAATCTCAACATCGTCTCTTTTTCACTCAGTTATTACTAGTATTATTATTTACTAATTTTATTATCATCTTTATGTGAGCTTTTTTCTTAAGTATTTTGTCTACAAAGTATGTATATCTATGTAACGGAACTGTCCCCGAACACGAGCTTTGCTCTTTCGGGGTATTTTAATGTAACGTTTTTATGTATATGTTATTATGAAATAAAATCTAAAATCTAAAAATCTAACTAATATATTTCTCTCCATAAAAGTTTCTACCGTTTACCATTCCTTCCAGTAAGCAGTTTCTTCTCAGCCAGTGACCCAGCCAATTTCTTTTTCCCTTCCTGATCATTTTCAGCACTAATCTTCCTTCACCCACTCTTTCCAACACAGCTTCATTTCTTATTCTCTCAGTCCATTTCACACACTCCATTCTTCTCCATATCCACATTTCAAATGGTTCTAGTCGTTTCTCTTCACTTCGTCGTAATGCTCATATCTATGCCCCTTACATTGGCACATCCTACACAAAGTACTTCACTAGTCTCTTCCTTAGTGTTTTTTTCTGGATGTCCGCAGAAGCTGTTACTTTTCCTATTAAAAGCTAGCTATCCTTTTAACTTCCTGGCAGCAGAAGATACACCCAAAATATTTGAAGCTGCCCACTTCGCATATCGTTTTTAGAGGATGCATTTATAACGTAGCTCTGCCTTGAGTAGATTAGTAAAGTTTTATTAATAAGGCCGTGAAACTCATTCAATATTACAATAACATGAATATTTCTATTTAACGTGTTGATGAACGTTTTAGGTTGAAGGAGCCATCATTAGATCTCCAATTAACCTAAAAAATCTTATGAACAAAGTATTATAAACAATCAGTGAAATCATGGGTCTTATGAAATAGATTATAATGAATTATGATAACACATATGGAGTCACAAGTAAATGGATAAAATTTATAATAATACCATAAAACAGTGAAAACTATATATACTAAAATGAAATTGTTAAAAAGTAAACGATCACTCCAGGTATATGAGTATAAGATTAAGCTATATAAATAGCATAAGCGTTATTCAATGTGACTATATAACAAGATTAACATGAAGTCTGCTTTTACAAATGTCGTATCGATGTGCTGATGCAAATTGGCAGAGTAGTAAGAGAGGTGAATAAGCAGCTTCAGGCGTAGTAAAAATGGACGTAACGCTCGAGACGTGTGGCATGGTAATCTGAAAGTATGTAGAAATTCTTATTTAGGCGTACTATGTTGAAAAGATTAATAATGGAAATTATTGTGATTTGTTACCAAATGATGTTAATTCACGAAACACAAAAAGAGGGGGGGCACCCAATTAAATAAAGAAATTACTTACAGAGACGGAGCAGAAGAAAATATATCCTTGTTGTAGAAAGTTCAGTCACAAATGTTGACGAACGTTACGCTTAAAATCGAAGTAACATAAAATTGAAAGGTAGAGGGGGGGGGATGGAAGCGTATTGGTGTACCGAAAATCACGTGTGTAAGGAGAATTTAAATTATAAAGCAGACTATGTATGTTCGGGAGTTGCTCATTCAAAAGGGATAAACCATTATTCAATGCTTGTGAAATATATAATTCTTCAGCGATATTAATACGTGGACTTTATTGATAGGGTGAACGACGTGTAGTATATAATTTATATTGGTTAATTCATGACCTTGTTCTATCAGATGTGTTGCAAACTTTGTTTTTCGTCTATTGTATTTGAAATCGGAAACATGTTCATTAAACCGGGTTCTGTAATTTCTGCGAGTTTGACCAATGTATTTGCTGGGGCAATTCTTGCATTGTGGTATATATATATGCCACTATTTTGGAATCGATCTCTATTATGAAGCTTATTAGGCATGACGTTATTTAATTTATTGTTAGTGCGGAAGTTAATTTTTTTCCCCCAGGTTTAGGGGTTACCGGTTCAAGAAAGTTGTGTTGTGTTTTTTGTAATTTGTTCTTACGTTTTTGAGGAGGTTGTATGACATGAATTTGCTTGACTTGCAAATGGACAGTAGAAATATGCAGCTCGCCCTACTAATATACCACTCGCTGAAAGCCTGTGAATGCAAGGACACATGCTTAACGATCAAGTTTATTTCGTTTCTTGCAGAGTACATGCCAGTGATCCCAAACATGCAAGGTGTCACGACTGACCCAGAAGACAGACCGCATTACGCATCGCTGTGGGAATTTCGCATGCCATATTCCACACCAGAATCACAAGACCAACCAAAGTGCGCTTCAGTATCGGAATATCGAATTCCTGATACCACGCCAAAATCAGAAGAAAGACCGAAGAGCGCACTAATGCGGGATTTTGTCATGCCAGATTCCACACCAGAATCACAAGACCTACCAAAGTGCGCTTCAGTATCGGAATATCGAATTCCTGATACCACGCCAAAATCAGAAGAAAGACCGAAGAGCGCACTAATACTGGAATTTGGCATGCCAGATTCCACGCGACAATCAAAAGAAATACCAAAGTGCTTATCAATCTGGAAATTTGGCATGCCAGATTACGTCCCAGAATCGGAAGCCATGCCACATTTCGCGACAATCGAATATCGCATGCGAGATCCAACGCGAGAGTCGGAAGATCGACCGAAATGCGCATCGGTATGGGAATTTGCCATGCCATATTCCCTCTCAGAGTCCAGGGCAGCACCCATGTTAGGTGATATGTCAGAAGAGTTGCCACCTACCATGCCAGTTGACATGCCATCCCTCATGCCAGATTCTATGGCAACACTATCCATTGAGGACCAATTACCATCAAAAGGAGAAGAAAAAGAAGAAGATGAAAAAGAAGAGGATGATAACAGAAAAACGAAGAATGGCCGCTGGTCTTGTCTGAGAAGTATATTTTGTGGGGCTTGCCGTCTTTTAAGGCGGAAGTTCAGATCGGTTAAGATCAGAACCCATACGAGATCAGATCAGATCAGATCCGAGGATCAGATCCCAGAATCAGATCAGATCAGATCCGAGAAACAGATCAAATCAGATCAGATCCTAGAATCAGATCAGATTAGATTATATCCCAGAATCGGATCAGATCAGATCAGATCCAAGTATCAGATGAGATCAGATCTGATCAGATCCCAGATTCAGATGAGATCAGATCGGATCAGATCCCAGAATGAGATGAGATCAGATCGGATCAGATCCCAGAATGAGATGAGATCAGATCAGATCAGATCCCAGAATGAGATGAGATCAGATCTGATCAGATCCCAGAATCAAATGAGATCAGATCAGATCAGATCCCAGAATGAGATGAGATCAGATCAGATCAGATCCCAGAATCAAATGAGATCAGATCTGATCAGATCCCAGAATCAAATGAGATCAGATCTGATCAGATCCCAGAATCAGATCAGATCGCATCAGATTAGATCCCAGAATCAGATCAGATAAGATCAGATCAGATAATCAGATGGGATCGGATCGGGCATCGGATCGGATCGGGCATCGGATCGGATCGGATCGGGGATCGGAGCGGATCGGATCGGGGATCAGATCGGATCGAATTGTATCAGATCGGGAATCGGATCGAATCCGATCGGATCGGAATCGGATCGGATCGGAATCGGATCGGATCGGATCGGATCGGGATTCGGATCGGATCGGGGATCGGATCGGATAAGGGATCGGATCGGATCGGATCGGGGGTCGGATCGGGGGTCGGATCGGATCGGATCGGAAAAAAATATGAGATCTGTAGTTATACTGTTACTATTAAAGAGAAGAGATAATTTTATTATACACTCGTGGTCAATGCCTCATTTTTTTTATTTGTCCCGTAGTTTTATATGTTTATTTAAGAGTTTAAGAGTTGATGTAGGAGTTGTGTTCAGGATACTTTGTGAGTTGGTTAAAATGTATGGAGAAATTCGGGTTTTACATGTTTTTCATTTTATATAATCTTAATTTTTGTATTTAAGTCCAATTACTGTTTTAGTGTTTATTTAATGAGTTTTATTCTTGCTTATTTATTTGCTTTTAATTATTTTATATGTAAGTTTTTGCGTTATTTAATTATTTTTCTTAATGATTACTTAATTTGTTGTTCTTTCGCAGTAATAAGTTTTGTAAATTTATGGGAATTTGATTTGGTAATTTTGATTTATTATTGGTAAAATTTGTGCCAGCATCCTCGGTTATACAATGAATATAAGTAAATCTGTTTAGTTAAAGTAGTTAAGAGTTTTGTTAGAGGCTATTTTATTATTTTTGGGTGAAGTCTTAACATTTATTATGACTTTATTTTATTTGAGGCTATGAAATATTTTGTTTTAAAGTAGGATTAGATACCCTATTATTTTAGATATAAATTATTTTTAACTTGAGTAGTATTAGTTAGGGTCTTGAAACTTAAAGAATTTGGCGGTATTTTAGTCTTTTAGAGGTATCTGTCCCTTAATCGATAGTCCGCGTTGAACCTTACCAAGTTTAATATAATTATACCGCCGTTATAATGAAAATCTTCTTAGGGTTAATGCAATTTTCTTAATTTAATTTTATAAATTATTTCAGGTAAAGGTGCAGTTTATGTTTTGGTGGAGATGGATTACATTTATATTTATTATTGGATTATTATTTGAAATTTTATTATGAAATTGGATTTATTTGTAATTTTTTGCAGATTGTAATAGTGATTTGGGCTCTACAATAATATGTACACATCGCCCGTCGCTCTTATTATTTATTAGTTGAGATAAGTCGTAACATAGTGGTTGTACCGGAAGGTGTGGCTGGGATGATAATTTAATACGGATTAAATCTTTAAGTTAAGAATTTAATTTACACTGATTAATTTTATCGTGTAATTCGATATAGTCTGAAATATTATATAATTTTTCTTTCATTTTATTTTTATATTAAATTAATTAATTGTTTTTGTATATTGTTGTTGATTAAATTTTTTCAATTTTAGTTTATTTTTCCTGTAAAGGTTATATGATTAATTTATAAAAGTGGATTTTTGTTGTACCTTGCGTATCAGGGTTTATTAAATTATATTATAAACTTTATGTTTCCCGATTTTGAAGGATCTAATTAATTATTTTAGTTACTGTTTTATAATTATTAATAATTATTATTTAGTAGCGAAATGTTATTCGGCTTCAATGGTTTCTGGCTTTTCAAGAAATGAATTTAATTCATATATTTTATATTTCTATCTTTTTAGTTTTTATTTTATTAATATTAATGTTATGGGGGATAAGCTCTCTAACATATTTTTATAATTTTTTTATTTATGTTGGTTTTATAATAAGTATCATTTTAAGTTTATTAAAATTTTATTTTATTTTTTTTAGATTATTATTTATTAATATTTAATTGTTTTATTGGAATTTGTTATTAAATTATTATTTATTTGTAGTTATGATGGAATTAGTAATTTTGTAATTGTATTATAAAATTTTTGTTAAGATTTTAAAAGGAACTAGGCAAGTAAATTTATTCTCGCATGTTTATCAAAAACATTTTTTCTTGTATTTTAATCTGAAATATGGCCTGCCCACTGATTAGTTTTGAAGACCGCGGTATTTTGACCGTGCAAAGGTAGCATAATCATTAGTCTTTTAATTGTGGACTGGAATGAATGGTTGGACGAGGAATATACTGTTTCTTATTATTTTTGTTGAATTCAATTTTTAAATTAAAAAGCTTAAAGTTATTTCTAAGACTAGAAGACCCTATAGAGTTTATATATATTATTTTATTTATTTTGTTTGTTTATTTTATTTAATATTTGATATATTTTGTTGTGGTGATGGGAAGAATTAATTAACTCTTTCTGTTTAATATACATTTATTTATGAATACTTGATCCAATTTTGTTGATTATAAGATTAAATTACCTTAGGGATAACAGCATAATCTTTTTTGAGGGTTCTCATTGATAAATGGGTTTGCGACCTCGATGTTGATTTAATTTGGGTGTAGAATTTCAATTTGTTTAGGTCTGTTCGACCTTTAAAATATTACATGATGTGAGTTCAGACCGGCGAGAGCCAGGTCGGTTTCTATCTATAATAAATTTTATATCTTAGTACGAGACGACCAGATATTTGGAATAATTTTTTGTTTAAGATTATTATTTATTGCTACTGTTTTGGCAGAGAAGTGCAATGGATTTAGAATCTTTGAATATAGATTTATTCTATAAATAATATTTATGCTTAGGGAGATTTTTGGTTTATTTATTATTTTTATTTTACTAGTTATTTTTGTTATAGTTGGTGTTGCCTTTTTAACCTTGTTGGAGCGTGAAGTTTTCGGGTATATTCATATTCGTAAAGGTCCTAATAAGGTTGGTGTTATTTGAATTTTGCACCCTTTTAGAGATACAATTAAACTTTTTACTAGGGAGCAGACATTTCTTTCTTGTCTAAATATTTATGTTATTATTTTGCTCCAGTTTTTAGATTATTTTTGTCCTTGTTAGTATGATTAGTAATTCCTTACTTTACTGGTTTTATTTCTTTTGAGTTGGGTTTATTATTTTTTCTTTGTTGTACTAGTTTGGGTGTATATACTGTTATAATTGCTAGTTGGTCATCTAATTCTAATTATGCATTATTAGGGTGATTACGCACTGTTGCTCAGACAATTTCTTATGAAATTAGATTGGCTTTAATTTTGTTGTCTTTTGTATTTTTAGTAGGTAGCTATAATTTAATAATATTTTATGATTTTCAGATTTACATTTGAATAATTTGTTTTACATTTCCTTTATCAATAATTTGGTTTACTTCATGTTTGGCTGAAACCAATCGCACTCCTTTTGATTTTGCTGAGGGTGAATCAGAATTGGTTTCAGGTTTTAATGTTGAATATAGAAGTGGTGGTTTTGCATTAATTTGTTTGGCTGAATATGCTAGTATTTTCTTTATGAGAATGTTATTTTGTATCATTTTTTTGGGTAGTGATATTAATTCTATATTTTTTTTATTTTAGGCTTTCTTTTCTTTCTTTTATATTTATTTGGGTTCGTGGTACAATACCGCGTCTTTGTTACGATAGGTTGATATATTTGGCTTGGAGGAGATTTTTTACCCTTATCATTAAATTATTGACTGTTTTTCTTGGGTATTAAAATTTATTTATTTTATTATTAATTGAAGTAAAGTTAATAGAAGATTTTAATTTCTTTCTTATGCTTTCAAAACATATACCTTTCTTTAAAGATCTTTAACTTTAATTATTTGAATTATCTCAAAAATTTATTATTATCGGATCGGATCGGGGATCGGATCGGGAATCGGATCGGGGATCGGATCGGATCGGATCGGCGATCGGATCTGGGATCGGATGGGATCGGATCGGATCGGGTATCGGATCGGAAAAAAATATGAGATCTGTAGTTATACTGTTACTATTAAAGAGAAGAGATAATTTTATTATACACTAGTGGTCAATGCCTAAATTTTTTTTATTTGTCTCGTAGTTTTATATGTTTATTTAAGAGTTTAAGAGTTGATGTAGGAGTTGTGTTGAGAATATTTTGTGAGTTGGTTAAAATGTATGGAGAAATTCGTGTTTTACATTTTTTTCATTTTATATAATCTTTATTTTTGTATTCAAGTCCAATATCTGTTTTAGTGTTTATTTAATGAGTTTTATTCTTGCTTATTTATTTGCTTTTAATTATTTTATATGTGAGTTTTTGCGTTATTTAATTATTTTTATCTTAATGATTAAGTAATTTGTTGTTCTTTCGCAGTAATAAGTTTTGTAAATTTATGGGAATTTGATTTGGTAATTTTTATTTATTATTGGTAAAATTTGTGCCAGCATCCGCGGTTATAGAATGAATATAAGTAAATCTTTTTTGTTAAAGTAGTTAAGAGTTTTGTTAGAGCTTATTTTATTATTTTTGGGTGAAGTCTTAATATTTATTATGACTTTACTTTATTTGAGGCTATGAAATCTTTTAGAGGTATCTGTCCCTTAATCGATAGTCCGCGTTGAACCTTACCAAGATTAATATAATTATACCGCCGTTATAATGAAAATCTTCTTAGGGTTAATTAAATTTTCTTAATTTAATTTTATAAATTATTTCAGGTAAAGGTGCAGTTTATGTTTTGGTGGAGATGGATTACATTTATATTTATTATTGGATTATTATTTGAAATTTTATTATGAAATTGGATTTAATTGTAATTTTTTGCAGATTGTAATAGTGATTTGGGCTCTACAATAATATGTACACATCGCCCGTCGCTCTTATTATTTGTTAGTTGAGATAAGTCGTAACATAGTGGTTGTACCGGAAGGTGTGGCTGGGATGATAATTTAATACGGATTAAATCTTTAAGTTAAGAATTTAATTTGCACTGATTAATTTTATCGTGTAGTTCGATATAATCTGAAATATTATATAATTTTTCTTTCATTTTATTTTTATGTTAAATTAATTAATTGTTTTTGTATATTGTTGTTGATTAAATTTTTTCAATTATAGTTTATTTTTAATGTAAAGTTTATATGATTAATTTATAAAAGTAGATTTTTGTTGTACCTTGTGTATCAGGGTTTATTAAATTATATTATAAACTTTATGTTTCCCGATTTTGAAGGATCTAATTAATTATTTTAGTTACTGTTTTATAATTATTAATAATTATTATTTAGTAGTGAAATGTTATTCGGCTTCAATGGTTTCTGGCTTTTCAAGAAATGAATTTAATTCATATATTATTATATTTCTATCTTTTTAATTTTTATTTTATTAATATTAATGTTATGGGGGATGAGCTCTCTAACATATTATTATAATTTTTGATTTATTTTGGTTTTATAATAACTATCATTTTAAGTTTATTAAAATTTTATTTTAATTTTTTTTAGATTTTGATTTATTAATATTTAATTGTTTTATTGGAATTTGTTATTAAATTATTATTTATTTGTAATTATGATGGAATTAGTAATTTTGTAATTGTATTATAAAATTTTTGTTAAGATGTTAAAAGGAACTAGGCAAGTAAATTTATTCTCGCATGTTTATCAAAAACATCTTTTCTTGTATTTTAATATGAAATATGACCTGCCCACTGATTAGTTCTGAAGGCCGCGGTATTTTAACCGTGCAAAGGTAGCATAATCATTAGTCTTTTAATTGTGGACTGGAATGAATGGTTGGACGAGGAATATACTGTTTCTTATTATTTTTGTTGAATTCAATTTTTAAATTGAAAAGCTTGAAGTTATTTCTAAGACTAGAAGACCCTATAGACTTTATATATATATTACTTTATTTACTTTATTTGTTTATTTTATTTAATATTTGATATATTTTGTTGTGGCGATGGGAAGAATTAATTAACTCTTTTTGTTTAATATACATTTATTTATGAATACTTGATCCAATTTTGTTGATTATAAGATTAAATTACCTTAGGGATAACAGCATAATCTTTTTTGAGGGTTCTCATTGATAAATGGGTTTGCGACCTCGATGTTGATTTAATTTGGGTGTAGAATTTCAATTTGTTTAGGTCTGTTCGATCTTTAAAATCTTATATGATGTGAGTTCAGACCGGCGAGAGCCAGGTCGGTTTCTATCTATAATAAATTTTATATCTTAGTACGAGACGACCAGATATTTGGAATAATTTTTTGTTTAAGATTATTATTTATTGCTACTGTTTTGGCAGAGAAGTGCAATGGATTTAGAATCTTTGAATATAGATTTATTCTATAAATAATATTTATGTTTAGGGAGATTTTTGGTTTATTTATTATTTTTATTTTACTAGTTATTTTTGTTATAGTTGGTGTTGCGTTTTTAACCTTGTTGGAGCGTAAAGTTTTCGGGTATATTCATATTCGTAAAGGTCCTAATAAGGTTGGTGTTATTGGAATTTTGCACTCTTTTAGAGATAAAATTAAACTTTTTACTAGGGAGTAGACATTTCTTTCTTGTCTAATTATTTATGTTATTATTTTGCTCCTGTTTTTAGATTATTTTTGTCCTTGTTAGTATGATTAGTAATTCCTTACTTTACTGGTTTTATTTCTTTTGTGTTGGGTTTATTATTTTTTCTTTGTTGTACTAGTTTGGGTGTATATACTGTTATAATTGCTAGTTGGTCATCTAATTCTAATTATGCATTATTAGGGTGATTACGCACTGTTGCTCAGACAATTTCTTATGAAGTTAGATTGGCTTTAATTTTGTTGTCTTTTGTATTTTTAGTAGGTAGCTATAATTTAATAATATTTTATGATTTTCAGATTTACATTTGAATAAATTGTTTTACATTTCTTTTATCAATAATTTGGTTTACTTCATGTTTGGCTGAAACCAATCGCACTCCTTTTGATTTTGCTGAGGGTGAATCAGAATTGGTTTCAGGTTTTAATGTTGAATATAGAAGTGGTGGTTTTCAATTAATTTGTTTGGCTGAATATGCTAGTATTTTGTTTATGAGAATATTATTTTGTATCATTTTTTTGGGTAGTGATATTAATTCTATATTTTTTTATTTTAGGCTTTCTTTTCTTTCTTTTATGTTTATTTGGGTTCGTGGTACAATACCGCGTTTTCTTTATGATAGGTTGATATATTTTGCTCGGAGGTGATTTTTTACCCTTATCATTAAATTATTGACTGTTTTTGTTGGGTATTAAGATTTATTTATTTTATTATTAATTTAAGTAAAGTTAATAGAAGATTTTAACTTCATTCTTATGCTTTCAAAACATATACTTTTCTTTAAAGCTTTTTAAATATAATTATTTAGATCGGATCGGATCGGATCGGATCGGATCGGGGATCGGATCGGAAAAAAATATGAGATCTGTAGTTATACTGTTACTATTAAAGAGAAGAGATAATTTTATTATAAACTAGTGGTCAATGCCTCATTTTTTTCTATTTGTCCCGTAGTTTTATATGTTTATTTAAGAGTTTAAGAGTTGATGTAGGAGTTGTGTTGAGGATACTTTGTGAGTTGGTTGAAATGTATGGAGAAATTCGGGTTTTACATGTTTTTCATTTTATATAATCTTTATTTTTGTGTTTAAGTCCAATTACTGTTTTAGTGTTTATTTAATGAGTTTTATTCTTGCTTATTTATTTGCTTTTAATTATTTTATATGTAAGTTTTTGCGTTATTTAATTATTTTTATCTGAATGATTACTTAATTTGTTGTTCTTTCGCAGTAATAAGTTTTGTAAATTTATGGGAATTTGATTTGGTAATTTTTATTTATTATTGGTAAAATTTGTGCCAGCATCCGCGGTTATACAATGAATATAAGTAAATCTTTTTAGTTAAAGTAGTTAAGAATTTTGTTAGAGGTTATTTTATTATTTTTGGGTGAAATCTTAATATTTATTATAGCTTTACTTTATTTGAGGCTATGAAATTTTTTGTTTTAAAGTAGGATTAGATACCCTATTATTTTAGATATAAATTATTTTTAACTTGAGTAGTACTAGTTAGGGTCTTGAAACTTAAAGAATTTGGCGGTATTTTAGTCTTTTAGAGGAATCTGTCCCTTAATCGATAGTCCGCGTTGAACCTTACCAAGATTAATATAATTATACCGCCATTATAATGAAAATCTTCTTAGGGTTAATGAAATTTTCTTAATTTAATTTTATAAATTATTTCAGGTCAAGGTGCAGTTTATGTTTTGGTGGAGATGGATTACATTTACGTTTATTATTGGATTATTATTTGAAATTTTATTATGAAGTTGGATTTAATTGTAATTTTTTGCAGATTGTAATAGTGATTTGGGCTCTACAATAATATGTACACATCGCCCGTCGCTCTTATTATTTATTAGTTGAGATAAGTCGTGACATAGTGGTTGTACCGGAAGGTGTGGCTGGGATGATAATTTAATACGGATTAAATCTTTAAGTTAAGAATTTAATTTACACTGATTAATTTTATCGTGTAATTCGATATAATCTGAAATATTATATATTTTTTTCATTTTATTTTTAGGTTAAAATTAATTAATTGTTTTTGTATATTGTTGTTGATTAAATTTTTTCAATTACAGTTTATTTTTACTGTGAAGGTTATATGATTAATTTATAAAAGTAGATTTTTGTTGTACCTTGTGTATCAGGGTTTATTAAATTATATTATAAACTTTATGTTTCCCGATTTTGAAGGATCTAATTAATTATTTTAGTTACCGTTTTATAATTATTAATAATTATTATTTAGTAGTGAAATGTTATTCGGCTTCAATGGTTTCTGGCTTTTCAAGAAATGAATTTAATTCATATATTATTATATTTCTATCTTTTTAGTTTTTATTTTATTAATATTAATGTTATGTGGGGTAGGCTCTCTAACATATTTTTATAAATTTTTATTAAGTTGGTTTTATAATAACTATCATTTTAAGTTTATTAAAATTTTATTTTATTTTTTTTTAGATTATTATTTATTAATATTTAATTGTTTTATTGGAATTTGTTATTAAATTATTATTTATTTGTAATTATGATGGAATTAGTAATTTTGTAATTGTATTATAAAATTTTTGTTAATATTTTAAAAGGAACTAGGCAAGTAAATTTATTCTTGCATGTTTATCAAAAACATCTTTTCTTGTATTTTAATCTGAAATATGACCTGCCCACTGATTAGTTTTGAAGGGCCGCGGTATTTTGACCGTGCAAAGGTAGTAATTGTGGACTGGAATGAATGGTTGGACGAGGAATATACTGATCCTTATTATTTTTGTTGAATTCAAATTTTAATTTAAAAAGCTTAAATTTATTTCTAAGACTAGAAGACCGTATAGAGTATATATATATTATTTTATTTATTTTGTTTGTTTATTTTATTTAAAATATGATATATTTTGAACCGGTAATGGGAAGAATTAATTAACTCTTTTTATTTAATATACATTTATTTATGAATACTTGATCCAATTTTGTTGATTATAAGATTAAATTACCTTATGGATAACAGCATAATCTTTTTTGAGGGTTCTCATTGATAAATGGGTTTGCGACCTCGATGTTGATTTAATTTGGGTGTAGAATTTCAATTTGTTTAGGTCTGTTCGACCTTTAAAATATTACATGATCTAAGTTCAGACCGGCGAGAGCCAGGTCGGTTTCTATCTATAATAAATTTTATATCTTAGTACGAGAGGACCAGATATTTGGAATAATTTTTTGTTTAAGATTATTATTAATTGCTACTGTTGTGGCAGATAAAGTGCAATGGATTTAGAATCTTTGAATATAGATTTATTCTATAAATAATATTTATGTTTAGGGAGATTTTTGGTTTATTTATTATTTTTATTTTACTAGTTATTTTTGTTATAGTTGGTGTTGCGTTTTTAACCTTGTTGGAGCGTAAAGATTTCGGGTATATTCACATTCGTAAAGGTCCGAATAAGGTTGGTTTTATTGGTATTTTGCCCCCTTTTAGATATGCAATTAAACTTTTTACTAGGGAGCAGACATTTCCTCTCTTGTCTAATTATTTATGTTATTATTTTGCTCCAGTTTTTAGATTTTTTTTGTCCTTATTAGTATGATTTGTAATTCCTTACTTTACTGGTTTTATTTCTTTTGAGTTGGGTTTATTATATTTTCTTTGTTGTAGTAGTTTGGGTGTATATACTGTTATAAATGCTAGTTGGTCATCTAATTCTAATTATGCATTATTAGGGTGATTACGCACTGTTGCTCAGATAATTTCTTATGAAGTTAGATTGGCTTTAATTTTGTTGTCTTTTGTATTTTTAGTAGGTAGCTATAATTTAATAATATTTTATGATTTTCAGATTTACATTTGAATAATTTGTTTTACATTTCCTTTATCAATAATTTGGTTTACTTCATGTTTGGCTGAAACCAATCGCACTCCTTTTGATTTTGCTGAGGGTGAATCAGAATTGGTTTCAGGTTTTAATATTGAATATAGAATTGGTGGTTTTGAATTAATTTGTTTGGCTAAATATGCTAGTATTTTGTTTATGAGAATATTATTTTGTATCATTTTTTTGGGTAGTGATATTAATTCTATATTTTTTTTATTTTAGGCTTTCTTTTCTTTCTTTTATGTTTATTTGGGTTCGTGGTACAATACCGCGTTTTCTTTATGATAGGTTGATATATTTTGCTCGGAGGAGATTTTTTACCCTTATCATTAAATTATTGACTGTTGTTCTTGGGTATTAAGATTTATTTATTTTATTATTAATTTAAGTAAAGTTAATAGAAGATTTTAACTTCTGTCTTATGCTTTCAAAACACATAATTTTCTTTAAAGCTTTTTAACTTTAAGTATTTAAATTATCTCAAAATGTTATTATTATCGGATCGGATCGGATCGGAAAGGATCGGATCGGGTCGGGTCGTGTCGTGTCGTATCGGATCGGATCGGATCGTATCGTATCGTATCGGATCGTATCTTATCGTATCGTATCGTATCGTATCGTATGGTATCGTATCGGATCGGATCGTATCGTATCGTATCGTATCGTATCGTATCGTATCGGATCGTATCGGATCGGATCGGATCGGATCGTATCGGATCGGATCGGATCTGATCGGATCGTATCGTATCGTATCGTATCGTATCGTATCGGATCGGGTCGGGTCGGGTCGTGTCGTGTCGTGTCGTATCGTATCGTATCGGATCGGATCGGATCGGATCGTATCGTATCGTACGTTTCGTATCGTATCGGATCGTATCGTATCGGATCGGATCGTATCGTATCGTATCGGATCGTATCGGATCTTATCGTATCGTATCGTATCGGATCGGATCGTATCGTAACGTATCGGATCGTATCGTATCGTATCGGATCGGATCGTTTCGTATCGTATCGTATCGGATCGGATCGTATCGTATCGGATAGGATCGGTTCGGATCGGATCGGTTCGGATCGGATCGGATCGGATCTTGGAATGCACTTGCCCACATGGTAGGGAGGTTGGGATGGGCAGGGCGGAACTCGACATGCAGCCACCTCCACGTGGTGAGTTCTGGGTTGTTTCAGTTCATAGAGAATTAAACAAGCAAAGAGCTGCATCTCTTTTACATGTCAGTAAATCTACTGACATTGGCCTATCGCATTGAAACACAATTAAATATCGTCGACCTGGGCCGGGATCGAAGCCACAACCTCGAGCATAGAAGGCCAGTGCTATACAACTACGCTACGGAGGCCGACTCTCTACTGTGAATGATGGTAAGAAAACGTACATTATAAAAACAGTTTAGTAACAGTAATTACACTTACTATAGCCTTAAGATAAGAGGAATAGAATCGTCTTTTGTTTTCGTTTAATAACAAATCGATTTTGTTTCTAGGAAATATTGCTACATCGCTGTGAATTCACTAACACTTGCCAAAGACGGAAACGCTCTTCCCTGCAACTCTGATGGCAGTCACGAGGAGACTGCCCTTATACCCCATCAACGAGCTATAAATAAGAATATAGAGTGGCGATCGCATCGCCATATTTGAAAACTTTTGAACCTATGTCCGCCATGTTTTAACTGGTCAACAAATGGGCGTTGTTCCTATAGGATAATACGGAAAGTGACTGTATAGAACATATTGCATCTTATGAATCTTATTTTATATCGCATTAACCCACATATTCCATTACTAACACTTCTTTATTTTAACAGCTGTCAGGAAACCCATGCAGCAACCGTTTATTCCATACATCTTATGTTAATATCGAAAATTAAAGATGTGGATACAAATGGGCGTGGTTGCTATAGGACGAGGCTGAAAAGATTGTTGCATCTTGTGAATCTTATTTTATGTTGCAGTATCTCATATATCCCATTTTTACCAGTGGGAAGGAAACCCACGCAACATTTTTTCCTTATACCTTATATGAACATTAAAGCTTTAAAATGTGAAACAAATACAAAAGTGGTCTTGGTTCCTGTAGGATGAGACGGAAGAGGTAGTCCAGGATAGTAGTATCTTGTGAATCTTATTTTATTTCTCAATAACTCTTATACCTCATTTTTACCAATACTTCAGTTTCGTCGGACAGACATAGGCTACTTGAAGTCATATTTATGCCAGTATGTAATACAGACCTGAATTCTGGTGGCTGGTGATGTTCTACTGAATTTTCCTGTGCCACAGAAGAGAAAGCTTCTTCGGTGGAAGCCTAGAAGTCTCTTTACTTTTTAAATGAGATGGAAAATCGAATATATTTGGTACTGCATTGGGGAACAAACGTCTCCTCTCGTTTAGAAAATAGGCTACATGTGTTCAGTATCGAAATGTGCGGAACACAAAACACTATGTGTTGTGGGAAACCATTTCTCTCTCTTCATTAGAGAAACCCACAGCTTAGTTAACAAATCATTTTTCAGTGGGAATCTGTAAAAAGAATGAACATGTTACAGAATCTTTCTATCAATAACTGTTATGATATGTATAGTGACATCAAATTATGGCAGACTACTGACTTAAAATATGACATATTGTTTGTTTTGTAGCTTCGGTTGCTACAATTATAAGCAGAACACACAAAAGTCATCTTAATTACGAGATTTAAAAATCTCCACGTGCTTATACATCTCCTTCTGCTAAAGCGAGCTAACCAGCTAAAACATGGCGGTCGGCAGTTCAAGCTAGTACCAGGGCTGGTGAATTTTATTTACCCGCTCTGCTAGTACCATCAGGAGCGCTGATACAGACGTGCACGCCACTCTATATTCTACTTCTATCTCGTTGTACCCTATCCCCGCGGTGCTCAGGTATAAGGCGAAGTACGCGTCTTGTAGCAGCCTTGCAAAATACCTATTCATAAACTGATTTACTATTAATACAAGTATTAAAACAGTTACTCTTAAAGCGTAAATGTAACAGAAACAATGCAAAATTATTTGTTGCAACTGGAAAGTGTAATGTAGACATGTTCACAAGATGTGTGTTCGTAAATTTGTTTAAAAGGTAATGGTATCAAAAATAATACAGCTATTTATGCAAAAAGTTGTGAAATGATAGCGTTTTAAGTACGAGAGGTGAAGATTGTCCACAGACCCGAAGGGGGGTTGAACAACACGGTGAGTGCTTAAAACGCTGATTTTGCACGAGTTTCATGCAAGATTTTTTAGACAGTCCCTCGAGAATCTCTAATGTATTTATATTTTAAAGGAAATAAAATTATTGATTCGTTCTCTCGCAATGGCGAACTTCTGATGTTAAAGACGAATGAGTATTGCAATGGTATGGAAAGAGAGAGATGCCACGGCCTTCGGATATGTTATGGTGATTGTTTTGCTGCATGTTAGGAAGTTTTTCCTGCTTGTCAGGCATGCAATTTCTGCCATTTGATTAAAGTTGTAAAGCAAACGTTGTAAATTATCTTCTGAAGTTGTCATAAACACAATACCATCATCTGGAGACCGAGTCATGGCGGGATAACCATTACATCTAGTACAGAGGAAATGCTGTACTCCCATGCCTATCCAGAGGCTATAGGTGGGAACCCCATCACTGGACTTACTTCCACTAGGCTAGTAACATGTTGGAAGGACATCTTCTTACTAAAAAGTCTCTACAAATACAACAACAACAACAACAACAACAACAATAATAATAATAATAATAATAATAATAATAATAATAATAATAATAACAATTTTAATAATAGAGCTTGCAAAATCATTACAAGCACGCTTATGTTAGTCTTAGACCGACTACTCTGGAACTGGAAATTTATTTGTGCCAGTAGTGAAGTTCGAATATTTGAGACTGAAAATTGCTTTAATCACACCATAAAATTTCTCACATTCTTGTACGTGAACCACGTTTGTTAAGATAATGGTCAAGTGCTGTAAAAACACAAATGAACTACAAGCAAGAGATGAACAATACAGACTTAAATATCGAAAGTCTGGTTTGAAATAGAATCTAACATTCTGCATTTTATCGGTACATAAGTATGCGTGACCTTCTACCTTGCTTTCACGAAAACAGGCAAGAAAGCTCACAATACAGTACAGACTGATTTTCAACCTATAAATATCATCAGCACCTAAGAAATAGAGCCTGCAGGATATTGGCTCTCCCTTCCTTTTTTCATATTTAGTACTAAATTGTAAGTTAAGGAAAACCTGGATAATTTCAATACACGCTCTTATTTTAGCACACTCGTCTTTCTGTTCTTCCTCCTCGCCTTTCTGTTCTTCCTCTTTGTTTTTCTGGACTCCTCATTCTTCTGTGCTTCCTCCTCTTAATATTACTCCTCGCCTTCCCATTCTTCTTGTTTTTCTGCTTTTCCTCTTAGGTTTTCTGCTCTTCCTCGTCGTATTTCTATTCCTCTTCTTCTTTTTATTCTTTTTTCTCGTCTTTCTGTCCGTTTTTCTATTACTGTACTTCTGGACGTATTGTTTTTCCTCTTAACTTTTTCATATTTTCTCGTCTTTCTTTTCTTCCTCTTCGTATTTCCGTTTTCCTGCTCGCCTTTCTATTCTTTCAGACTCATTATTCTCTGCTTCCTCTTAGTTTTTTATTCCTCCTGCTCTTTGTATTCTTCCTCGTAGCCTTTCTGTTTCTCTTCGTTTTTCTTTCTTTTTCCTCGCGTTTCTGTTCTTCTTTGTCTTTATATTCTCTCTCCTTTCCTTTCTGCTTTTCGTCGTCTTTATATTACTCTTTTTAGTATTTCTGTTCTTCCTCCTCGCCTTGTGTTGTAAAAGCGTTTGTCTGGAGGTGAGGAAAAGAACAGTGATTTTTAAGTATTTAAACTTTATATTCTCCTTTATAGAGACAAGAAATATCTGGCAAAACTACCGACAGTGAGTGTGATAGTACCATTTCACAACGAATACTGGAGCACACTTCTGAGAACTGTGGTCAGCGTCCTCAACAGGTCACCAGAACATCTCCTCAGGGAAAAAATTTTAGATAATGACTTCAGTTCAAAAGGCAAGTGGTATAGATACTAAGTATAACTACCATATCCACAGACCCAAAGAGAGAAATGAGTCAGCTAAATAACTATATCGCCATATTTCTTCTAAGATGTTATTATTTATTACAGCCTTAGCTATGATATTACCAGCTTCCTTAAAAATGAGGTCCTCGGTCTTTATGGAGATATTTATATTATGACTGTTCTAAGTGAGGACAGATTGTTGAAGATAATTCTCGGTGTCGGCAAACAAAATCTAGTCATTTCCGAAGAGTAATGTGTTAAGGGATTTTTTTTTATAAAAATAAGTACATCTATACAATTGACGTTAAATACTATTATCTTTTAATGGGGTAACAATATTTATGAATGGAATGAAACCGAAGTGTCTGTTTCTTGACCAATTTTTTTCTACAACAATTTTTTTCAACAATTTATTGATCGATCAGCGCAATTAGCGCTATACAAATCATTTCTAAAAAATATAAATACAATATATGACACTGAATTGAGGGCAGCCTAGATTGGGCTCCTCAATGAACAAAAATAATTGTTAATAAATAATTGATTACATAGGTTGGTGTGATGATAAATTTTGATTATAATATGAGGTCCATTGGAAGTCGGCTTTTGATTCTGGTGGGAAATTAGGATTTCCTTCCGAGAGAGTAATGGATGGCACCTGGGATATTTTCTAGTTTGTTATAGAACTTCTTAGCTTGTGAATGAATAAACTGTTTGATTGTGTCAATACCAGTTTCTCTGTGTAGTTGGCTGTTACGGAAAAACCAAGGAGAATTGAGTGAAATTCGTAGGATTTTATTTTGAAGTGACTGGATGTGTTTAATTTCACTTATTGCAGCTCCTCCCCAGACAGGACAGGCATAAAGCAGTAGAGGTCGTAATAGAGATGTGTAAAGTAGCATGCAATTTTGTAGCTTTAGAGATGACGTCTTGTTGAGGAGCGGATATAATTTAGCGAGTCTTGCGTAGGCCAATTAAAAACATTTCTTTAGTAGTCAAATATACCTTGACGTTTGTGCCCATAAACCACGTAATAACAATTGTAAAACATTTATATTATTTTGTGATTTAATCATATAAACATATCCAAGCAGTGGTAATATATTAGTAATCATTCCTCATATTATTTTTATGTTTACAAAAATCACTATTTAAAAGTGATGCAAACATTAAAACATTAATGATTGGTAATGAGATTATAAGCTTATTCCTTTCTTTCTTGTTAAATAAAGAGAGATACTGTAGAACCAAACTATTGAACAGAAAATTGTAAAAATAATAGCTTCTGTAGACTATTGTGCGTGCATATCAAGTGGGGTCAGGACTATTGGCTTGTAATCCTTTAAGAAAGAGAGGTCCGAATAAAATTATTGTTGTCCTACCTGTATATCATGCGGTCTTTTGTAACGATACTTCTGTGCTGGAGACATAAAGATAGATTTAGATGGTATCACTAGATCCTGGATTATACTTTACTTAAAATAATTTATATACATTACTTGGAATAATCAGGCATAAAAGGCAATTAATACATAAAAAAACACAATAGACAGGCAAAAAAGTCAATTAAAATGAAAGAGGCGCTATATGTTCAAGACAATACATACGCCTAATATAATTCATCATTTAATTTATATGATATTCATGCAGTACATCTTGCTGTTCATTGCTCATTACCACAGTGTACAGCCATAGACACAAAAATGACCAATCTCCTCTAGCATGAATGTGTGAGTCCAGTCCACTTCGGGCAGCTCCTGGTTCACATGACTATTAAAAGAATGTTTGCACCTAATTTACTCATTGAATATATCTTCGTTGTAGATTATTCATTACATTTGACCTATAAACAATTGGAAAAGGCAGAAAACAAAGGAAAATAGAGCGGAGTCGTACAAAATAAATTCCTTCACCTCTAAACCTAAGCTCTCACGGAATCAACCAAAGTACTGGGTGATAATCACGTCAATGTGAGTGTCCATGATGGGGATACTGCTAATGATGAGAGAGAAGAACCGATGTGCTTTTAGTATCAGTTTGTTATTGAGTAAAAATGTATTTGTGTGTGACTGACTTAAAGAAAGAATTAATTCATTTATGTTTTTTAGCCCAAGGGCAGGTCTTTCACTGCAAACCCAGCATTCTCCAATATTTTATATTTTGTACGTCCCTTTTAGTTTCCGCATACTATCCATATCTCTTAATGTCGTCCATCATGTGATATCTTCTTCTGCCCCAAACTTTTCTTTCGTTCACCATTTCTTCCTGTGCATTCTTTAGAGTAGACAAATCCTTCTCAGCCAGTGCCATGTTTGCAGTTTTTCTTGGGAAAGATAAATCCAGTAGTTTTCCGTTACTTTCCACGCACGCACGCACGCACGCTCGCTCACTCACTCACTCACTCACTCACTCACTCACTCACTCACTCACTCACTCACTCACTCACTCACTCACTCACTCACTCACTCACTCACTCACTCACTCACTCACTCACTCACTCACTCACTCTTTTTTAATTTTTTTTCTACAGGTATACTATCGTTTATGTGTCTTTATTGCAAATAAATTGAAAATTTGTAACTAGGGAAACAATCTTGAATTAATATTGCTTATGTAATTCGTAAATTTGTAAGTAGGAAGGTATAGCGATTCATAATTTGGATGGTATTTAACTATGGTTCTATTATACTCGTATATCTTATCACAAATATATTTATTGATTACGCAATTGGTAAATTCGCGATTTTAAAAATGTAATTATTTAGAAATGTCAAATATTACAACCAATGTAATGGGGCAAGTTGAAATATATTCTGTAAAAAAAACACATACATACTCACTCACTCACTCACTCACTCACTCACTCACTCACTCACTGACTCACTCACTCACTCACTCACTCACTCACTCACTCACTTACAAAAAAAATCTCTCCCCCTCCCGCTCCCACTCCCCCTCCTTCCCTCCCTCCCTCTCCCTCCCTTAGTTATATTTTCATTTTTTTCTCATTTTTCTTCTGTTCCCTTCTATAATTTCTTTCTTTCTTCTTTATTTTTTATTCGTTTCTCTCATTCTTTCTTTTTTAATATCGTCTTCTTCTCTTCGTCCCTCAGTATTACTTTATCTTTCCTTCGTTTCGTCTTTCTGCTATTCGCTCTCTATCTTCTCTTTTTGTGTGCTTTACTTCATTTAGTGTCCCTTAATTTCTTCTCTTTCTTCCTGTCTTTTTTCGTGTTTGCTTCTTTATTTCCATTCCATTTCCTTTCCTCAGAAAGTATCAATCTTTCTGAATGCAAAGGAGAAGCGCGTGCTATTTATTCTCTTACACTTTACAGTATTTCTGCGCTATCGCCATAAAAATATTTCCCTAGAGGAGTGTTGAAATAAATCAGCGAGGCCATAGAGAACGTGTAGATACCAACTGCCCGACATAATGGAAAAATCCAAACTGACAGTTTAGCATTCATTTCATTTCCCCTTGTTTCTGTTTTGTTTTTACGCTCTCATTCCTATCTTCTACCTATTTGTCATTGTCTTGAACCTGTCTCCAAAGGAAGCAATTATTGCTGTCAGAAACAGAACATTTTTAGACGTTTTCACCGAGAAGCCTTTGCAGAAGCTGTTCCAAAAGACTTAGCGACTTATTACGAGTTTGATATAGCAAGGAAACAAAGCTTTGGCTAACAAAAGACGACGCAGAGCGTTTGTTCGCAATGTGCGGTCTTCCAGTTAACTGCAAAGTTTCATGTCTTCGCCAGTGTACTCGTGATTTCAGCCCCTGTTCTTGATGTTCCACGAGTCAACGGAAACTTATATCGAAGTATTTCAACTGTAATAATCGTAAGAGAATGTTTAATTAGTCTATGACAATAAACCACATATAGCATGCTGTATTGTTCGCTGTTCTCGCAAAATACCTCACATAACTTGTGAGTAACCAGTGCTCGAAAATATTGTTGGTAAAATACGAATTTCATTAAAATCGGTAAATAATTTTATTATTAAACCAAATATATTAGGGTATACTGACTTAGCGTTGGGTAGATGGCTAATACATCAACTATACAGCGAAAACTCTTGTTAAAATCCTGGTAAGTTGAGTTTGAAATTTTTACAGACAAAACGATAGACAGATCGTCCTCGGTGGTCTAATGGTTAGCGTGCCTTCCAATGCATTCGAGTTCGCTCGTTCAAATACTGTCGAAAGCGATTAATTCTTAATGGTGATAAAAATCCTTACATAGATTCGCAGAATAAATAGAGGCACATGTAATAGATTTACAGTAAATACGAGAATCATATCCCCGAATAGGAGGGCTTCAAGCTAAATTAACCGGTCGTTTCTCGATCATGCCAAGATTCAATTCTGGAAGTGGGACAATGGACCCGAATTGGAGGCTGAAGTGTGAATTAGTTCAACTCTCCATGTATATTTCAAGGTGACGGGCAGTTTTTCTCGGGATGTTTCTGTTTGCCTATCAGAATTTCACCAATTCCGCATTACTGTCTTATTAAATCGTTCCAAGAAGAGGAACACACGGACTTACACAATCGGTGTAACATTCTCGTATCTACAGTAGGATTCACTTGTCCCGTTTTAGTTGATGTAACCCTGCATTTTATAGACTGCTCTCGAAATTTCTGTACCCATTTATAGAAGATGTCAACGCAAGTTTACGCGTAACACTTTTATACTATAATGAGTCATCTGCGCCTTTCTCATCGAAAATAGGCAAATTTGTATATTATTAGGTGGTTAAGGAACGTTAGCGCCAGTCGATGTTAGGCACTTTTTCCTTGTAGTATTTTTTTATTTTACTTGGTTATTTAACGACGCTGTATCAACTACAAGGTTATTTAGCGTCGATGGGATTGGTGATAGCGAGATGGTATTTGGCGAGATGAGGCCGAGGATTCGCCATGGATTACCTGACATTTGCCTTATGGTTGGGAAAAACCTCGGAAAAACCCAACCAGGTAATCAGCCCAAGCGGGAATCGAACCCGCGCCCGAACGCAACTCCGAATCGGCAGGCAAGCGCCTTAGCCGACTGAGCTACGCCGGTGGCTAAGGTTATGGATCTGTGAAATTTCTGACATGCATTTTTATACCAAATAATCTGAAACGTTTATCACAGATTTGTTACAATGTGCAATACACAAATTTTTACTTTGATATTCCAATGAGTTTACTTATAATTAACTTTTGTTTTTTTTTTTTTTTTAATACTGAATTATGTACTGTCTTCCTCCAACGAGTTTAGTACTGGGACCTGAGGTATTCTTGCCATCGATGCGGGGGGATTGCAGGTAGATTCTTTTGTTGCTACAGCTAAGCCGAGCAGAGCTGAGTGGGAAGTATTAATCGTCCAAAAATATGCAGTCTTCAGTTTGTAGTAGTGTGTGAATATTTCATATACATATTGCTTACCTAGGCCTATGTGATTTTTTTTTATAAATATATTAAATAATATTTTTGCAATTTTTGCTCAAACATTTCCCTGATGTTAGCTATGTTAACATTATATGAATTACTCATATTAAATATTTCACCGTTACAAGTCACTTTTAAGGAAACATGCTGTGGAAAATGGGTCAACGAGACGAGTAGATATTTTAGCGTACAATGCTGACACTAAACAGGGCATCATTGTGGACCCCACGATACGTTTTGAAGTAGAATGTCATCAGTCAGCCGAGGTCCACCTTGAGAAGAAGTCGATCTATGAGCCTACAGTCAACTATTTCAAGCTGAAATATGCCTTAATTCACGTTGAGGTATTCGGCTTGCTCATAGGTGCTCGAGTGACTATACTAGCTTTTTTCAAAGAATTTCGGCGGCAGTTTGCTCTGCCAACATCTCTGAGGGATGACATTGTGATAATTGTGTTAAAAAATCCAGCCAAATCCTAATTAATCACATGGTGCCACATTAATAGCAATTGTAATTTTTGACGCCCTTTTCTTTGTTTCCCTTTTTTAAAACTTAATATCTATGTTTACATATGTATAATAATTTTTTTTAGGATATACTGAATGCGTAAAGGCTACTCTCAATGGGGGGGCAGTTTAATAATAATAATAATAATAATAATAATATTATTATTATTATTATTATTATTATTATTTCTAAATTGATTACTTTACAAATTTAATTCAATTCTACTAATCACTAAATTTTATAGGATGATTCTTTTCATTTATATTATTGTAGTTTTATTATGATTTTTATGTTTATTTATTTTATTGTATTTGTATTTCTGATGGTGTGATGGCCTTAACTTCACCAGAATAAAGAAATAATAGACTAAATAAATAAATAAAATGTTCTGCAATAATGTCCTTCTCTGAACACGTAAGTGCAAATGGTTGTATCTCTATCTCGCCAAAAATACGTTAGGAAACTAATAGGCGTACTGCTCTCGTAAATTGGGCGAATGTTTCCAGTATGATTGTACTTCCTTCCAGACTGGCGATGCCACTGTTCCCTCCCACTCCAGTACCGCGCTAGACTAGTCGTAACCGCATTCCTCTCAGCCCTAAATTCCTCAGAGGATGACAGTACATGTAATTGTATATTCTCCAATTTATGTAGAACTGCCGTAGTAAGCGAAAGTCTATCTGCTGGTGGATAAGTAAATGCGGGCCACCTTATAGAAGTGGACGCACCGTACGTACTTCCTGCTCGTAGTCCATCAACATGCTTTGTACAGTGCACAGTTGAATTCGAAAGTTCTAGCCAGAGTTAGGATTTTGTTTAAAAACAGACCTGCAGCTCTTTGAAACGCGGTGAACCGAATTATTATTTCCGACTTGGAGTTATTTTTAGCCTTAACGTTAGCTTCACTGCTGTAGCGAAAGCGGGCCGAAGACTGTTATCTCTACAGACCTTACTTTCTTCCCGTCCCTCTCGCATCGAACGGAATATATGTAGCGAGCTGCGGTAAAATACATTTCCCTTTGAACTTTTATAACTTCCCTCCCTTTTGCTCCTACAAATCATTTTAAACTGATAGTGCTGACGTTCATTTTCGTGTATATATGGGCGAACTCTCGAGGCGCACGCCATAGGACAATGGTTCGCAGTTGTGCCGACTGGTTGTTTGAGTAACAAGGGTCCAAGAATGCTCAAGAGTCGAGACAATCGCAAGGACATTTTTGTCCCCCACAACTGCAAACAATTGAAGTGGTGCGCACTAGACGTTCGAGATCGGGACAGCTTAAAAAGTGACAGGAGATTTGAGAAAATCCCAAAGATGGTGTGTAACGTCTATACAGATATTAATTTGGTGTAATTATGATAAATACTATTTGCTGTAAGTTGAGTCTGTCTATATTTAACAACAGCTTTCCTTACTCTGTTTAACTGTTGAATGATCTCTTGAAGTTGACTTACGGAAGATTTTGTGTAACTTGTTTCATACAGTTTGTATTTTGTAAGCCTAAGGCTTCGCGTTCTAATTCATGTTGCTACATAATTTTACAAGTTTTTTTGTTACTTTTTCGAAAGTACCCTACTATTTTTTGTTACTGGTATACGGTGTAAGGGGTATGAGTGCCGTCCTTTTCACAGTCGTCGGGTACGGTCTACCCACAGGATCAAAAATGTCCATACGACGTATGGTCAAAACTTGATAGTTTTCCCAGAAAAAATATTTGTTTTCTTATTTTATTTGCGTTATACCGCTTATATGGTTAGTAAAATTACGAAAACAATTACATCAGTAGGTATATCTAGCAAAGAGTTAATATTAGTTTAAATAAATATTTGTGTTCTATTACGTTTTCGTTAAATTAAATAATATATGCTTAAATTTGTTAATATTCTGGCGTGAGAGACGTGGCAACTTGTTGAGCAGGCAGAACTCTGCACAGACTTACGTACATATCAGCTGAGTTCAAGCTCCCTGTCCACATGCGGATGACAGATCAGTACAGGATATTTGATAAACAACTTACAATATCATTAACAATTTAGGAATATCGTATGTTATTAATTTATGGAGAAAGTCGTCGTAATTAAAGTGAGGCAAGAAGGATGTACCGTAAACGTTTTCCGGAAAGGTTACCTAATCGGCAAACTTTTGTAGCAGTTTCTCGACGATTATTAGAAACTAAGGGCCGTATTCATAGACATTTTTAGCACGGGTTTCCGGTGGATGATCATCGTTTTTCGTATTCATAAACCAGTGTTAGCGATAGGATTGATTTGAATTCTGTACAAGTAACCATTCGATAGCCGGGGCTAGCTTAGTACGATCGTAACGCGTGCTGCGAAATGTCTATGAATAGCACCCTAGGAGCCTCTTACCCTGTTTCGAAAACCACACAACCATACATTTATTTAAAAATGGCATTGGTTTATGGAAGTGGGAGAGATGAAAATTCGTGTGATTTTGTGCAGTAAATCATTATTGTTTCTTTTTTAGATGTACAATTAAAAATGGAGGAGTATTGTTAAATAAAATGGAAATTATCATAATGTTCTTCTATTAATGAGATTGAAAGTTTGTGTTTGCTGCTCGTGTTATGCAAACAACAGTTGTCTTGGTCCGCCCCTGCATTAGAACAGAGCATCTGTTTTGTACCGTTATGTCTGTACCCGCTTGAGCTGCACTGTGTACTTCTAAACCCCCTCCTCCCCATCCACCAACGTTGTCAAGCGTCTTATATTGTAAACTTTAATAATAATTACTTAAATATTGCAATTCTAAAAAAATTGTGAGGACAATTTTTGTCTTCCTTATGACATGAATAATCATCAGTTAAAATAATGGTACTCGTACTTATACCCCTTACACCCTGTAGAAGTGTAGCCTACATTTTGACGTTGTCTGTGTAATATTGTTTCCCTTCATTATTTTTTGGCCCTCGTTTTGTTTGTAGAACTTCACCATTTCCACTTTATTTTCTCTTACTATTTCTATAGCTATGTTTGTATTGTGCATGAGTATGTTTCGCGTCCATGTCAAAGCAATACGGTACTGAATAACATTATTTAAAAATATATTGCAACTCACTCACTCACTCACTCACTCACTCACTCACTCACTCACTCACTCACTCACTCACTCACTCACTCACTCACTCACTCACTCACTCACTCTTTTCTTTCTTTTAAATTTCTTTTCAACATGCTCAATTGCACAACTACGTCTTGATGTTCTCTTGTGATACAATAATTATTGCAAGTGTACGGACAATATTGAACATATGTTTGTTTTTACAAGTTGAAGGATTATACAATATTTTCTTCTACAGTACGGTCGCGCCACTCTTGATCCGAAGAACATGGGCTGGAACAAGCCTGTATAGCGCGAGGTAACACGCGGCATTTTAGATCCGTAATCTCGGGCGTATTGTACCCATATAACTTTCATTAATTAATGGCTTGCACACAATCATAATTTTGTTTCACTGACCTGTATTACAGGTCCCATTCACTCGACTTTCTTTGTCATGCGGTCGTAATTCTTGGACTTCAGTAACTCTGTAAGGTTTCAAGTTTAAAAGTTTAGTAGCCGTATGGGCTGAAGTTTTTGATACGCCTACTTCTTGTGCAACACGACTTAAGGATTTATTAGGATAACGTTCAAGTGATGTAGGCTACCAATATCATCAAGTTTTGCTTCTGTTAGAACCTTTTGTTTTGGTCTACGACAGTGATGTCAACTGATGCCTATAGGAGCAAGCGCGCGCTTTAGAGCCCAGGAGAGCCTCAGCGCTTTACAGCGGAAAGGAAAGAGACAGACGAACGAGGTAGTATATGCCGCTTGGTCGAGCTATATTCAGGGATGGCCAGCACTGATTCAATGGATAAAGGGAAGAGAACTTATTAAAACTATATCATTGTTAATTTTTAGATTTGTCTGAGAAGTGTAAGTGCATTATAAGAATACAAGTTTTAATATTAATGTTCATTTTTCACAAGTTTGCTTTTTTATTCAAAAGGAATATTTTCTCAACTTTTTTTTATAGAAAAGTGAAATTTTCAGATATGTTTGTTTAGTAGCCTTACAGGTACTAAAACAATGTTTTCGTAAATCTAATATATCGTAAATACGTATTACTGAAGATAGTGAATTAGAATGTTTGAAAATATTCGCATGGAAAATGTTTGTAAGGAAATGAATTAACAAAGCAAATACTGTTACATCACAAACAAAAGATATGTGCCTATGTGTTGGTAAAACTCCAGCTCTATAGCTTTAGCAGATTTCGAGATAATTTAATATTGTGATAACAGAAAGTTGCGCACCAATATCACCTAAAAGCATACTGAGATAAGAGTTTTATTATGTAACTAGCCGTACCCGTGCGCTCCGCTGCACCTGTTAGAAATAAATATAAAGTAATTACATAATTAAAATAGGACGTTTGATCTAGGGAACAACTTTTACAACAGCGCAAGATAATCTGCTTCGCTCATTATGCAATTTTTTTGCATTGCATTTATTGCATATATATTTTATGTATTTTAACACGATTCAATTGAGCATAGTTAAAATTTGAATTATAAAATAATGGATTGCTAAGCTAACGTACTATTACTGCATACTAAATTAATACACTCTCGTTGTTCGTTAATTCTCTGAGATTAAAATGAGTGTACATAAATATTATTTTAAGAAATACAGAAAACGAATGTACAAAATAGCCTATCAAATTTTCTGTGCATAAGAAGCAATTTTAATCTTACCTGGCCTCGATTTACTCAGACGTTACTGTAATAACATTATAGCATTATGTGTCCATCTAGAGAAACTACACTTTCCAATGGTGAAATAATAATTAATTATACAAATCGGTTAATTTAGCTTCTGATATTACTTCATACAAACACAGAAACATTCTCTGTAGGCTATGTTTAATAGCTTTCGATTGTTGATGTCCAAGGCCCCTTATAGACGAAGTCATTTTTTCTTAATTCATTGCACCGTCTTAGATGCATTATTTTAATTTTAAACTCATATATCTCATTAAATATCAGTCCTATCAAAATTTTGTAAAGAATAAAACTTATCGGAAATCATTTTTAAAGAAACTTTTGTTATGTAACATTTTTCACAAAAATGAATAATAAGCGAGATATTTCGATTTATTTAATTCAGGCCCCCTTATAACTCCCGTTTTAAATAAAGTATTTTGAATGCCGTATAGCCTAAGTTACAACGAACTTAATTTATATTCCAATTTTCATATAAATCGGTTCAGCCATTATCGCGTGAAAAGGTAACAAACATACAGACAGACATACAAACAAAAATGTCAAAAATGCCATTTTCGGTTTCAGGATGGTTAATTATATATGTTAGGACCAATTATTTTTGGAAAATCGAAAATTACGAGAAAAATTTCGGCTACAGATTTATTATTAGTATAGATATTAGTTACAGTTAAAACATATACCTAGACAACTGTGCTTTGTACTATAATATTGTTTTGATTACTTTTATAAGGCTAAAGATACCATCAATATCAATTTCAACTTATCATGTCATATTCAGTGTCTTTCTTTGGGATAACACTTTCTTTATGAATGATGTGTTTAATTCACTTAGTACAGTATAGTTGTAGTTATTGTGGAATTTGTGTGAATATTCCTTCTTTACTCTTTATTATGTTATTAACGTTTAAAACACAACTGCAATATTAGCCTAAGAAATAGGTGTTAGTACTTTTGTTTTACAGACAACATAGAAAATAACAAACAGAAAGACGCCATATAAAAATAACGACAAAAAATTTCACGTTCCGTTTGAAGTTTGTGCACCACTGTTTTCTTAACCCAACAGGCTGCTTATTCCCCCTAGCATACCTAGTGCTTAATGCCGCGCACGACGTCAAGGTCAGAAAAATGCGCTTGCTTTGACATCACTGGTCTACGAATTTTAGAGTTCAGCGACCCCGTTCCGTTTCTCTTAATCTAATGACTAGGCTTCGTAATTCAGCTACCTATAAGCTGGAATGAAATTGCTTGATTCGAAGTATATGTGACGTCACAGTCCAGGTATAGGTATGTTCGTAAACAAAATAGTATACGCTCTGCCTTTCGCTATAACAAGTCACAGCCGGGACGGAGTCATAGTGAGTAGTCTTATCGACCACTGCTCTTACTAGTGTTATTTAAATAACTTAATCTTTGTGGCTGATTGAAGGCTCATTGCAGAGGTAAAATGTCTTGGGTAAGACACTCAAGGGTATAATATTGCAGGGCATAGTTGAAGAATTAATACAAGAGGGTGGGAGTGCATTATATAGCGAAATTTATAAACTTGTACTTGCTATTTGGGAAAAGGAAATTGTACCAGAACAATGGAAGGAGTCCATAATTGTACCTATTTTTAAAAAGGGGGACAAAACCAACTGTGGTAACTTTCGAGGAATATCACTTTTGTTGACGTCGTACAAAATTTTGTCCAATATTCTTTTGAGAAGATTAACTCCGTACGTAGATGAAATTATTGGGGATCATCAGTGCGGTTTTCGGCGTAATAGATCGACTATTGATCAGATTTTTTGTATTCGACAGATAATGGAGAAATAATGGGAGTATAAGGGTACAGTACATCAGTTATTCATAGATTTCAAAAAGGCTTATGACTCGGTTAAGAGGGAAGTATTATATGATATTCTTATTGAATTTGGTATTCCCAAGAAACTAGTTCGATTAATTAAAATGTGTCTCAGTGAAACATACAGCAGAGTCCGTATAGGTCAGTTTCTATCTGATGCTTTTCCAATTCACTGCGGGCTAAAGCAGGGAGTGCACTATCACCTTTACTTTTTAACTTCGCTCTAGAATATGCCATTAGGAAAGTTCAGGATAACAGGCAGGGTTTGGAATTGAACGGGTTACATCAGCTTCTTGTCTATGCGGATGACGTGAATATGTTAGGAGAAAATACACAAACGATTAGGGAAAACACGGAAATTTTACTTGAAGCAAGTAGAGCGATCGGTTTGGAAGTAAATCCCGAAAAGACAAAGTATATGATTATGTCTCGTGACCAGAATATTGTACGAAATGGAAATATAAAAATTGGAGATTTATCCTTCGAAGAGGTGGAAAAATTCAAATATCTTGGAGCAACAGTAACAAATATAAATGATACTCGGGAGGAAATTAAACGCAGAATAAATATGGGAAATGCGTGTTATTATTCGGTTGAGAAGCTCTTATCATCCAGTCTGCTGTCCAAAAATCTGAAAGTTAGAATTTATAAAACAGTTATATTACCGGTTCTTCTGTATGGTTGTGAAACTTGGACTCTCACTTTGAGAGAGGAACATAGGTTCAGGGTGTTTGAGAATAAGGTGCTAAGGAAAATATTTGGGGCTAAGCGGGATGAAGTTACAGGAGAATGGAGAAAGTTACACAACACAGAACTGCACGCATTGTATTCTTCACCTGACATAATTAGGAACATTAAATCCAGACGTTTGAGATGGGCAGGGCATGTAGCACGTATGGGCGAATCCAGAAATGCATATAGAGTGTTAGTTGGGAGACCGGAGGGAAAAAGACCTTTAGGGAGGCCGAGACGTAGATGGGAGGATAATATTAAAATGGATTTGAGGGAGGTGGGATATGATGATAGAGACTGGATTAATCTTGCACAGGATAGGGACCGCTGGCGGGCTTATGTTAGGGCGGCAATGAACCTTCGGGTTCCTTAAAAGCCATTTGTAATAGTTGAAGATATTTGAACTAATATTTTCACTGTCAATATAGACAACATTACATATACATTGTGTAAAATAAACCTAAAAGTGATAAAAACAGTGTACTGAAAGACACTGCAATTATATCAAAAGGCACGAAATTGTGTTAAACGTAGTCCAAAAGAATCAGTGCCATAAAAATCTGAAAATTATTAGGATATTAACTCGACGTTTAGCATGGATTTGTGTAGCCTACTATGATGTTCAGTGTCCACATCCCAATTAATAAATTAAAAAATCTACATTTCAGGGGATATCTAGAAAGTGTACAAAAGCAGGAAAAGTTTTATTGGGAGAAAGATGGTTTAATTGACGAAGTCATCGACCGGTTTTTAATGAACAAAGGAGAGACAGATAGCGAGGACGAAGCATGTGAACACTCTAAAGAGGAGCAAGCCGCCACTGACATGATGGAAGGGATAGCACCAAGAGAGAGGGTAAGTACATATTATGCCGTCTCTGTTCAAAATTTTGTCTCAAGTTGTTCCTCAAATACTGTAGTTAGTAGTATTTTGTGAATAGTGAAGTGAAGTGAATTTGTGTCTTGTTGTACCAATTTAATATAATGCAATTCACAATTTAAACAAAATGTTTTCGGAGATGCGTGGTTTCACTGTTACCTTAAATATTATAATGAGTGTTATGTTCTTGTTTTTAATAATAATGGTAGGCAATATGGGAAAACGCGGGAAAGCCTTGAAGTTGGACTGTATGAACTTCGTTATTAATGCACACAAATTCTTTACTGAAGAATATGAGCCACTGAAATGAGGAAGGCAAACAATATCTCTGTGCCGAGTGTTATCGAAAGAACTGGTACATACGCGGGTACATCATCTCGTAGTGTTAACAGGATTAAAAAAAACTAAAAGGAAGCCCTAGAAAGTGGAAATGGAAGTGTGCTGCGAATTCCAGGAAAGAAACGCCCGAACAGGACCCCTAAAAAACTGCAATTGTGCAATTGACTCATTTTCTGCCGCCGCTATAAGACGAGTAATTTATTGTTTATATCGAACTAATTTTTTTTGCTTAGTTTCAAAAAATATAAATGACTCGTTAATTAAGGAAAACTTATTCACTGGGAGCATATGGAGGTTAAAAGATATTCTAAAAGAAAATTAAATTTAGGTATGTCGAAAATACTGAAGGGAGATAATTTTAATTGGAAAGATCAGGTGTTATTAAAAGAAAATTAAATTCTTAAGAAAAATGAAAAAAATTACGCACCACTGGACGCACCGTTATTTGTGTAGACGAAAAGCAAAGTTTGGAAAAGCGATGATCACGAAATTGACTTCCCCACTTGAAACCCCAATAGGAAAAGGTCAGCGGTGTATTATATTACACGCTGGATGTTCAACAGAATTCGTTCCCAACGCGCTTCTAACTTTCAAATCTAAGTCAACTAAGGATTCCCACGAAGAGATGGGCAGTACTGTATTTAAGAACTGATTCATTAATCAATTATTACCAAATATTCCTCCTTATAGTTATTATGGACAATGTCGCCTATCATTCAACAGAACTCAATAAGGCACCGATTTCATCAACAACGAAATCTGAAATGCAGTCCTGGCTCCGTAACAATAACGTTGGATTGATTTACGATTCACGAAACCTGTATTCTATGAACTTATAAAAACAAAAAAAGACAATTATTTTAAAACATATGAAATCGATCAAATTGCGACAATGCACCCCCCCCCCCTACTGTAGTGCGACAGCTACCATACTATTGCGACTTAAGCGCGATCGAATTAATATGGGAACAGGTTAAAAATGACGTTGCGAAGCATAATGTATTATTCTAAATTAGATGTGAAATTGTTGTTTGAGAGCGCTCTTGCAAGTGACGGGAGAAAATTGGAGGAAGGCCTGTGAACACGTAGAGAAACACGTATTAAAATTTTATTGGGAGAAGGATGGAAATTTATGATTGGTTCGTAATCAATTTGGACGACACGGATACGGAGTAGAATCAGAATTTGAAGAGGAAGAGAATGTCGTGGTCGTTGGAAGGAGTGTCGACCTTACTGACGTCACCATACGAGTAAATGAGGGTAGAGAGAGATGGTGAGTATTCTTTTTCTTTCTATACAAGTAAATCTTTATGGACTCTAGAGTGTTAGGCCTATGTATTTTACAACATTCATTTTAGATACACTCTTTAAAAAGTGACAGGGGATTCTGTATTTTCGTGAAAAGTTTATGTTCTCGGTCGAGTGTTATGATTTTGAAGGAATTAGTTGTTGTACAGTATGTGAATATGATTGAAAGTTAAATTTAATGTACGAGTAATTTATGTGTTGTAATATTAATTATGATTTTTTATTTCCTTATTAAATACACATGTGTACAATTATTTAAAATAGATTTACTGCATTTCATCTGAATGATGACGAAATTAATCTATACCAATATTTTTTGGTAATTTTTCTGGTGATTTTCGATTTTCCAAAAATAATTGGTATTAACATGTATAATTAACCATCCTGAGGCCGAAAATAGTTTTTTTTTAATTAGGACTGATATTACTATGATGTACGTACCGAGGTACATAATGATACTTCCGTGCATGAATTCTGCATATATGGCGAGATACATGTTTTAAAATAACAATGCTTTTTTATATCATGGCCACGCCAGATTAATATACGAGTAATAATGATAAAATAAATGATTCCGCAATTATTTAAGGCGGCTTTAGAATCGTTGAACAACAATGGGATTAATATACGGATGATATGATGTAACTTTCGCCATTCTCCTGTAACTTCATCCCTCTTAGCTCCAAATATTTTCCTAAGCACCTTATTCTCGAACACCCTTAACCTCTGTTCCACTCTGTGTTGGCGTACAAAAATGTCACATTCATCAGGTTTTGCTAAACTGTTCATAATTTACGTAATAATATGAATAAGAATCTTCTGTACTAGGTAATACAAAAGTTCCTAGAGTATTTCATACGAATAAAATATGAATGAGATTAGTTTTGACAAATAAAATTGCTATTAAATATAGGCTTATATGTTTGCTTTTAAGAATGAAACCTTCCCTAAACTAAGAAAATTATTAACTTTGAACTATTAAACCTTAGTAAGATGTTAAATGACGCAAAGTTCATATAGGTAGGTTCTCTAGAAATATATTTCTGTATTAAGCAATGCTATGATATTTTGAAGACTGATAAAAGTCAACAAAGATGCGAATATGAAATCATTCCTTATAGACAGGCCGTATGTAGGCTAGAATTTTTCTCTTAAGATATATTAAAGATGTGAATAACTTACCACTTTCATTAAATAAATAAATAAATAAATAAATAAATAAATAAATAAATAAATAAATAAATAAGTAAGTAAATAAGTAAATAAGTAAGTAAAGAAATAAATAAATAAATAAATAAATAAATAAATAAATAAATAAATAAATAAATAAATAAATTTATAAATAAGTAAATAAACAAATAAATAAATAAATAAATAAATAAATAAATAAATAAATAAATAAATAAATAAATAAATAAATAAATAAATAAATAAATAAATAAATAAATAAATAAACAGTTGAGCGTAAGGTACATGATGAAATGTTTTCTTTTCGGTGCCTGATGTACAACTGTTTTAAATTGAATTGACCCTGGCAGGCATTTGGCTAAGAAATTTATTAATAATTCATGTAAGTGATGCTATGTAAAGATTCATCTTTATTGACGAGAAAAGCTTAGTAAAGACAATTCATTTTGTTTGTCTACAGTTGAGTTTCCGAGATTTCTGAAAAGTGTTATAAATTTAATGGAAAATAAAAGCAAAAAAGTGCTTTCAGCTAGTACAACATAAAAACATAAAAATTACAATATTTTGTTTTGTTATAAAATGAAAATAATTACTGTACCAAAGGACAACGTTTTATAGCAAAAAGAAAAGTAATGTCATTTCATGAACACTCTTTAGGATTCCAGAATCGTCACTATTTTCTTTGAAATTACTGAATTTTCCAAAAATGTAAACTTAAAAAATTGGAATGCAATGTTAATTATCAACATTAGTTTTAAAAGTAATTAGTAGGGAAATAGACATTTATTCCAATTATGGAATGTCGAATTAACTTATTTCTATTGTATTATTGTTTGAAAAAGTTTTGATTCCTACAGAGATTTTTAATCTATATTTTCTATCATAGGCCAACGTTAATTACCACAGGACTGACAAGTAAGATAAAAAGACGTCGACATTTCACTTGTTCTAGAGAAAATGGAGACATATGCAAAGAAATATAATTTTTTTAAAAACCAAATAGGCCTACACAGATGAACACGTAAGAAGAACTATGATTCCGTAACAGTACTGTCGCAACATTAAGATTAATCTCCTAACTATTATGAAAACACAGCCAGCATACCACTAAGATTTATTTAAAATCATCTGCCCTCAAGAGAGGTTGACCACTGGGATCCGGAATTATAAACAGCAAAAAATAAAGATAAATGAAACGAGTAAAATAATATTATTCGATTTGTGCATTAAAACAAAAATTTATATGTTAACAAATGATAGTGTAGAATTTGAAGAGAAGACTTCAGAATTTCCAGAATGAAATTTCAGATGCAAAATTAATTAAAGAAGAGGAAGAAGATGTCTAAGCCAAAGAGTTCTGAAATTGATATTCTCGGAAAAAGTAACGATTTGTGATTTTTATAGTGACTATTACACTTTTACTACGTCACACTACTTTAGACCAATGAAACGATACGAAAGGACGTCTTTCAACCAACCATGGCTGCTATCGCATAATTTTATCGCGTCCCTAGCATTTGTTTAATTTTATCGCGTCCTTAGCATTTGTTTAATTTTATCGCGTCCCTAGCATTTGTTTATTTTTATCACTACCCTAGCATTTGTTTCTTTGTTTGCCAACATTTCAAACTGCACTGGTCTCGACGTCAAAAAAAAAAAAAAAAATTACAAACTACTCCAGTCGATGCACAGCATTTCAAATATGACTCGCATTGGCATTCAAGAACAAGAATTAATAAAGATCACTGGTCATATATGAAGAGCACCATTCGGAAATCCTGAATAAGTTGAGGGATACACCGTGTACATCAGTTCTTTTACGCACACGTCCAATATAACATCAACTGAACCACCGACCACTAAAACATTCAAATTTGAAAATTGTACTTTCAATAATTGTTTCTTTTAAAATTGTTCATATTTATTTTTTATTTCATCATCGTTAATTAAAACGTTTCTTGTTTATTTCATCATCCCTAATTAAAACTTTTCTAACACTTGTTTATATTATTTAGGTTATGTTTGTTATAGCTTCTGCTATATGATATTATGGATAGTCACGTATCAGAGATTGTTTAATACTAAGATTTATTGAAAATCATCTGTCAAATGACGTTGATTACTGGGATCCGGATGATTGAAGTGAAATGCAAATGTTTTAATAAAAATGAAACTGAATCAACAAAGCCTTCTTGACTAGTAACATTCCACAGAGTTCAATGATGATTCCATAGTTGGCACAACTGATACCGGTAACAAGAAAACATAATCATAAAACACTACTGCCATCTAACGTAATGTTGAAATGGTACAATAATACATTTGAAGACAGTTGTATTTTCGTAAGTCAATTAATATTTTATTGTATTGGAGTACTTCGTTACTTCTAATCTTTATATACTTCCTTCTAATCGTGTAATAGTCAATTAAACCCCACTCGAGTTTTGATTTTCTCTAGATAAATCAAAACGTCTAGTGAGATTACTGTTGATAAAACTCAAGTAACATGAATGCAATACATAACTGCATCATAAAATGTACGTTATATAAATTTCTTCACAAAACTTAAAAATACGGTTTAAACGAAAGCCTTGTAGATGGCGCTGTTTAAACATAAAGTGTGCAAACGACAATATTTAATTTCCCTTGTGGTCGGTTGACTACATTTAAAATCAGGGCGAAAGTTCTCAACCCCAATTTTCTTATCTACAGCTTACAGGCTTACTATTCGGAGCGAGGGGTTGTTTACCAAAATTTACATGTAATATCCTTAAATCCTTTCAAATTCCCTTTTATGAGTTTCAGAAGATTTTAATGGAAATTCTGAAAGCCTCTCTTCAAATTCTACACTATCATCTGTATGTTAACACGTAAATTTTTGTTTTAATGTACAAATCGAATCATTATTTTGCTCGTTTCATTTCCCTTTATCTTTTATGTTTGTTAATTCCGGATCCCAGTGGTCAACCTCACTTGTGGACGGATGATTTGAAATTTTAGTAGTCACCGATGCTAGTTCCATTTTTTCATTCTCTATGGAATTCGCGTTCATCGCTGAATGCGTAACTATGCCCTTCAACAATGGAAATGACATATTGGACCGCCATTATGAGTTTTGATTTCATTTAAAGCAAGCAAAGATAGTGCTTAATGAAGAGTACGTGAATTGAGGAGCTCGGTTCGATTCTCATAGGACAACCAGAATGAACTTCTTCCCACTGAGGTAAGTTTTCTAAGTTATATTACGATTTCTGCTTGAAAACTGCAACAATCAGTAGGGAATAAAAAAAATTACGTTTTGTAGCTTCAATGCCGATTCTAGGAATAAATGTGTATATTAGGGGCTGATAATTAAGCCTCGATTGGACAGGCACATATAAAAAACATTACGGAACGCGCGACGTAATTAAAAAATTACTGAGGACGATGAGGTTTTGTGGTTTCAAATACACTACATTGTTTTATGGCCATCCTTCCTTATCAATAACCACAAACAAAATAAACCGTATAATGCAGTGCTTCTGAACCTGTGGAATTCTGTGAATCATAAATTGTATTTAAATAGTATTTTAAACTTGGAGAAATGCTAAATGTACCGTATACAAAGTCATGAAAATACGAATCAATAAAAACATGGAACATCACCAATATTAATAATAATTATAATATAATAGTAATATTAGGGTACAAAATAAATATGAATAATTATTATATTTAATTATTATAAATACTATTAGAGATCTAAAAAGAAATATAATATTGATCAGTTTCATATCTGGATTTTCTGCGTTTTTATCTTGAAAACAAATTAACGAAATAGGTTAAATGCAGAAATAGAAACGAGACCACAGCTTTTCGCCCTAAAAAAACCAGGTAATTATACTAAGAACTTGTTGCCTTTAAAAAGAAACATACTCATCCCACCGAAGAGAATAATTAAGTACTGGATTTTATGTAATTACGTGTGTTAATTGTTTAATACTCTTAAAATATATTAAATTTATATCTCAAGGATAATTTCGATTTTTTATGCTTTTAACGATCTTATGGAAGTTCATAGTAGGTCTACAGATTATAGCGAATGTGCAATTTAAAATAAATTGAAAATGGAAGTTTCTGACAAACTTTGTGCATTATTAACGCAGTTTCAATTCTACATTTACACCCACTTAAATAAAATTGTAATAATAATAATAATAATAATAATAATAATATTATTATTATTATTATTATTATTATTATTATTATTATTATTCTGACAGTAATGGAACTTCGAAATCCTCTCATACCACACTTGAGACTGTTATCTGATTTGCGTTGTGTTAATTCATGATCAAATCAAAGTGAGAAACATTAATATTACAAATGAATAGCACATTTAGAAAGGAACTACGTCAAAATTAGCTAATTTTTAGGAGAGAAAAGAAACTTATTTTCATGAACAGGCTGAATATGAGTATACCAGTCCAGTACTATAAATATCAACTTGATGTCAGAGATACAGGGAAAGGTTAGACTAAGTTCCTTTCTTTGCAAATCAATACTTCATGGAAGTATTAATAATTTGATCACAAAAATACTCAATTTTTGACTTAGTTCCTTTTTAAAACGTGCGATTCAAATATAATTATAGAGTAAAGTAAGTTTAAGTACCGAAATAAGAGACACTTTTTTAACTGCTTATAAATGAGGATGGGAATAGACATTTTAAATCTGAATGAGTGGAATACATACAGCATTTCGTCTATTTTTAGAATTGACAATACAAATTTTAGTCAGTTTTTATTATTACTTTAAATTATAAAAAAAGTAAAACTGGGAAATACTGATGTTTTGAAAAGGGTTCCAAATAAGAGATACGTGTGTTATTTAAAGTTTATTTTTGAACATGGACAAAAATGATCATCATTTGGCTGAAAATTGAAGCAATGTATAACATTGTGAATCATGTAGATAGTTTAATAAATTCAGAAACATTTTTAATTGAAGAGGTCAGTGCAGCAGTGACCTAACTCCACTCAACAGAAATTCTGTTGTTAATTTGGCATTTTTCCAAGTGAAATTAAGATGGTTTACGAAAAGAACACAAAGTCGGTCAAATCGGACATGAATGTACTAATCTTACTTAGGCTACTATTGCAAACGTTAATATTTTGCTAGAGAAAGAAAAATGATAGAATATTAAATTTCGATCTCCGTATTTTAATTTTAAGTTGATTGCACTTATTTTGCCGACCCCTTTAATTGACACAATTCTTATTTCGCTGTATTGAGCAAGTTGGACAAACGAAAAGTTCATCATCAGTGCTGCAGTCTTCGTGTGCCCAACGACGACATTTTGAACACTGAATCTATTTCTCCTCCCTGAGCCCTGGTGTCCTCTGAAAAAAAAAAAATCAGTGCAAAACTAGCACTCTCCATCATCATAATTTTCTCCATATTCCGAGTCACTAGAGTTAATTAATTCCATTTCTACATCTGATTCTTCATCACTGGACGAACTCAAGCAGTGCTTCTTGGACCGAGTTTTCTGTGACTTTTGTTGTTTTTCGAACAACTTCTTGCGAGCTCCGTCTTTTCTTTGATTTTCCTTATCTAAACTCTCTCTCATTTTTTTTTCCGATCTGAACTGATATTATGATAGCTCCTTTCCCTGCCTCAAGGACACATCCCAGAAACGCAAAGTGCGAGTGTCTTGCCTTTGACGCAGTCAGTGGGCAACAAGACTGACAACTGTGATTGGCAGATTGCTTACGTGATGTGTTGGGTGTTACCGTTCTCAGTTATACTGGCAACAAGTGCTCACTGACTGGCTTTTTACTCAAGAATACGCGCCACAAACGCTGGAACTGGCTGTAGTGGCGATATTTATAAAGGTCCAAGGAAATTTTCGAAATCAGGAATCACAATTAAATTTAATAGTTCTAATAATTACGGTACACAAGATTTTTATTTGAAATGTGTAGAGAATATTTTACGAATTAAGCATTTATGTTTTGATCTTTAAGTAAGGTAAATACTGTCGGACTAGCTGATTTTAATTGACTTTAGCTATTGATATTATTGTCATCTCAATGAATAATTAATTTTAGTCATTAATAATGATAACAATCATTTCAATTAGCAATTTTTGTAATGAATAATTGAGGACAATGGGTAATTAATGATTGATCTAATTCGTAATTAATTTTAATTAATAGTTCAATTAATCTTTCATTATTCTTTTGTATTTGCTGGCAGACAAACTGACACTACTTGAAGCATTAACGCTTTTCGTAAACTCTCAAAGGTGAGCATCATAATATGTAATACCAAATAAGGGTTCTAAATAAGAGATACTATCTCTTAATAAGACCCCTAGGTATCCCTTATTAGGGAACGGAGTAAATAAAAATGAAATAGCTACCCAAGGTCATATGTTATTATCTTCCTTATTAGCAATCTACCTTATTATATGCAACATATTGCTAGCAATTCTATAAAATTGATAATACATTTGTTGTAGCTTACATTAACTGGTGTTCTCTTCCTCAACCAAAACCAGTAACAAGTTCAAAGTTTGAAAAATTACTTTGCTTGCTCTCAGCTTCGTTGCTTACTTTCAATTGAGGTTAGGCAAAGAACACGATGCCTTAAAAGCACAACATTGATTTACCATAGTTGTCGAGAGATTGCAAATTATACCGGTGAAGTTAACAAGGTATCTCTTATTAGGGCCCTGTCTCTTATTTGGGTACTTTACCTTACACATATTTTATCGCCTAATTACATATTTGGGTGAGTCGTGATAATGTGTACTTAAAATCAATTTGTTCCTCGTAAAATACTACTTTTTACTAAATTTCAATTTAATAAAAATAGTAATAATAATAATAATAATAATAATAATAATAATAATATTATTATTATTATTATTATTATTATTATTATTATTATTATTATTATTAAAAAAAGAAACAGAAATGGACTGCAAGAACTCCAAACTTGTATAATACTATAAAAATGATTCGCAGTGGAAAATGTATCACAAAATTCTTACAGTTAGTATTAAATATAATTAAAATTTAAGTAACTGTTTCGAAAATCTTCATCTATCTTAATTTAACAGGAATATATCGTACGAATGCTTCATGGGGAAGAAATTTTCTCATGAAATTTCGGCCAGTATATGGGACCTGTGCCCACCCAGCATCGTAATGCACTTGGGGAGCTACGATAGGTAGCGAAATCCGGTTGCGAATGCCAGCTATAACGGCTGGGGGGATCATCGTGCTAACCACGCGATACCTCCATTCTGGTTGGATGATCGTCCACCTCTGCTTCGGCATGTGGGCGTGAGGCCAGCAGCCGGCTGGTCGATCTAGGCCCTTCACGGGCTGTAGCGCCACGGATAAAAATAATATCGTGCGAATGAACATCTGACTTCGAAATGTTTGTAATTATTATCTATGTTATGAACACAATAGAAAAGATCTTACGGTGGCCACGAACTGATCACAGGTCCTTCGAATAACAGCTAAGTTGATATGTACTTATCTTTCTTCTTCGGTGCTCCTATTATCGAAACGGTCTCAACGTTGGCAGGAATTGAAATATATTGAATCCCATTAAGTCTGATCACTTGTTTAGACCACATAATCCCGTAGCTCATCATCGATTCACTTTGAAAAAAGTGCATACATTTTATCTCTCCACGTTCGAATGTGGAAAGCTGCACTGTGTACTGCATTATCGGAACTGGCTCCGAGAGCGTGAAAAGAAAAAAATATGTGTCTACCTGTGTGCTCCCCACTCCACACGTAGGCCTATATAAAAAATTGAAGTTTTTTTTTTTTTTTTTTTTTTTTTTTTTTTTTTTTTTTTTTTCAGAATTCTGTAATTTATAATTATTACTTTAAGGGGTTAGGTACAGCTTACAGCAGTAAAATTTTGGAAATATTTAACATGTTTTTCCTCCACTACTGTATCTTGTACAATAATGAAAATTATTATGTGTAAAACACTGTCCTTCTGCTATATGAGAAAAAAATATTTTTACGATTTAAAAAAAGATATTTGTAATTTTTTTAAAATTCAAAATGGAGGCAGTTCACTGTGCAGTGATCAAGCGTTTCTCTCATAAATCAAAAACTATCTAACCCTCTGTAATGAATTGTTTTGTGTGTATTTATGCATGTCATATCTACAATATGATGTAAGATCACTTCTCTACCTTTGATAGATTGTCTGATAAAAAATAAATTAATTTTAAAAATGCTGAATTATCAGCATTGTCTTCTAACACAAAATGGAAAAAAAATATATATATATTATATATATATATATATATATATATATATATACGCTATTTATTAATGTATGTAGTTGAAAGAGCATGATATTGTAAACATGAGTTTCCCCAATAATATAAAAGAGAGAAATTTTATGAGTTACGAGGGAAACACTTCATCACTGCACAGTGAACTGCCACCATTTTGAATTTTTTTACATAGCAGAAGGATAGTGTTTTACATATACCAACTTTTATTATTGTACAAGATACAGTAAAGGAGGAAAAAAATGTTGACTATATCCAAATGTATTGCTGCTGTAAGTTATACCTAACCTCTTAATAAATTATATTCAGTTCGCGATTTTTCCTTAGAATTTGTTTGGTAACTTCTCTTATCACTGCATAAATGAATAATAAGGAAGTGTTAGTTTACTTAAACTTGATAGAAGTTTAACTTCGTCTTGTTCTTGTTCAGCGTCCAGGTATTGCGCAAACTGAAAATTAATTAATGGTATTTGTGAATTTAAAAATGGTGTCGTTCTAATAATCTTATTATTAATGTAGACAGAACTTCATGTTTATTTCTTAGTAATAATGTTAATTCTACAAATCTAGTATTTCAATGACATAACTTTAATCTTAAGGGGAGAATGTAGGCGTCGGTAGGTCCCTATTTCCACCATGTTAAATTGGTGCACTTTATGTACCCTTTTCTCTGAATGTAGTTAAGGTAGAATCATGAAATTTTTCACACTAGTAGACAAGAATGTTTTTAATCATCCTTGGATTTTTCAGATTATAATGTTAGAAATATTGAGATTTGTCACCAAACATACTTACATTCTCCCCTTAAATCATCCTTGAAGACTAACTTTCTTCTTCCTGTTCAATAAGGATCTTAGTTGATCTTTTTACAGTGATGATTTTTGTAATGTTTTAGACTCAATGAGGGGGGCAAAGGCTAATTGGGATTTCCCGGTCTTTGATCGGGTCAAAAACCCTGATGGAACTGATATTTAACCCTTGGGGTGAATTTCGGTGAAGTCCGGAGGGCCTAATTAGTCAAATCCACTCTCCTCACCTCCACGCTGGGGCCCCCTGGGATCTTTTAAGATGCGAAAGAGAGAGTGGTGTGCGGAAGCAATGGGGAACTTCCGCATTTATCTGTCTCCGGAATCTAGCTGAAAAGTACATGATGAGCTCGGCCCTGGTAAAAGATTCCGGACGTAAACTATCCCCCCAATCGGATGTCCGGGAGGGGGATACCAGGGAAGGGCACACCATGACGCAGTGTAGCACAGCAGAAGAAAGATCACCTATTGGAACCCTTTCGTCGCAAGGTAAGATGGAAAAGTTGAAGGAAGCAATGTGAAGAAATAGAGGAGTGAATGTGATTGGAATATGAGAAGGGAGGTAGGAAAATAGTGGGGAGTTGGTGAGTGTTGAATAGGGCTGGAAGTTGATGAAATATCATATTCTTCTGAGATGTCACAGACAATGCAGGATACAATATAAAGCCGTTTCATTTTAACATGAACCAATATAGTCTATGCCTACTTTTATTTTGCATTTATTTGCATTTTTTGTCTTTCATTGTTTACTGGTCATTTTTTAGGAAATGTTATTAGCAGGCTTTGAGACTTGGGACCCGATACAATAAGTTTACTGTGCATGTACTATAGGTTGTTGACTCGCTGCAGGTAGTAAAAGGTAGATATGTGTTGAGGTAACAACGTTGCTACTTAGAATAGAGTACGGTAGTATGGGGAAACACACACGTAAGTACATTCTGAAAGTAAATATACATTACACAATGACAATGTCAAAAGAATGTGAAAAGTATTTATTCTCCTGTCTTTTATAAGCATTTGTGTTGAATTATACACAGTGTTCATATTGGAAATAAACATATAGCAATTTTAATTTCTTCATTTATCCTACAGGTCTTTTGTAAGTGTAGTTAAAGTACCGAATTGCAATGTATTACAAGATACATTCTCAGTGTCTCAAACGTAAATCTTTTTCGGTTATCTGCCAACCACAGTTTGTATTGTGAAAAGCTGCGCTCTACGTCGCATGGCGTGATAGGTGCAAAACGAAGAAAACCTAACATCATTGCAGTCTCTAAGAGACAGTCCTTTATTCTCGGGTGACTCTATGTCCACTAATTTGCTGTTTATATTACACAGTGATCCATATTCGTTATTTTTACATAAAATTGATTTCCACTTCTATTTTACACTGTCAGTAACCGGTGTACTTGGTGCCTCATTAATTTTCTGTGTCATTTCCTTAACTAATTTCAGGGCTTCTGGCATCTCTTGCTCTGATTTTTCTAACCGTGTAATAGTTTCAGACATAGTTTGAAAATAGATTTGTATGAAAACCAAATTATTCGTCAGAACCTTCAAATCCAGAGCGTTTTCCTTTGCCTATTTGTTGGCATTCATTGTACAGTACCACCACCCACTGTACGCCGTTATGCGGATTTCCCAGTGAACTGCTCTATCGGATCCGAAGTCTTGAAGCCTGGTTATTAGCAAGTATGAGTAGACGCAAATTAACTTAGGCTGGTCAGATTAGTTTACGAGCTGAATAACGTTAAGATTATGTTTTAGAGGACTTTTTTTCATAACCGTTTTGTTTGATTTTTTATTTTGTTTGAAGAAGATAAACTTCCTCCCAAGTTTTGTTCGTTTTTTTATAATTTTGACCAGGTCAAACGTAATAATAACTGATAGGATTTGGGCAATAATTATTCAACTGGGTCGTTGATATCAATTATATAACAAATCCATTTTCTTTGTATTTTCTAAAGTGAGTTTCAGAACGGTATACGACAGCACTTCAAACAGAACGAAGTTCCATAACTCCCTTAGCGATAGCTTGTGTATCTATGTTCTATTCTCTGAGCATGCGCAGTTTCTTTTATCTGGAAATTAGAATATTCAACGGCTCATTACCTTCTTTCTAATAGAAACAACAGTGAGGAAGAAGAAGATGGACGCAGCAACGCAGGTGCCCGAAGTCATCGAGAAGAAGGACGCATGGACGCAGACGGAGAGAATAGAGTCTATTTCTTCTGAAGGTACAGTTACTGTTTACATCAGTGATGCGTAGTAATATTTCAAAGTAGGGAAGCAGTAACTAAATAGTGTGAATATTTACAATTACCTACTCATCTATAATTTAAACTGGAGAATGACTGTCCCATATTTTTTGTGAAACTCGCCTATGACGACATCATAAAATCGAAATTGTTGTGACAGTTTCTTAATAAAAGGTTTTCCAATTTTAAAACTGCTGACTGTGACATTCGCTCTTGGCGTATAGAGTTTCTCACAAATGTCTTTACCCTCTTGCGAATAGAGAGGAATTGTTAGTGTAGTTCACAAGCTTTGAGAACTGCAAAGTAGCCACCTCTGGTTTATTTTCCTTACTAAATTTCAACAACTCAAGATAATGCAATATAATGGATCTTGAAACTTTTAACTAGCTGTGCTGTGAAAACAGTAAAACGTGACTTAACAGAGTTTTTCCCTGTACTATGCATATGATATGATATATGACATGACATGATATATGATACGAAATGGTATGATGTAATGATGATATGATATTACGACATGATGTATTATATATGATATGATATGGACAGCAGAAGGGAAAACGTGATGAGTCCAAAATTATTCATTTTATGTTTTAATAATAATAATAATAATAATAATAATAATAATAATAATAATAATAATAATATACTAATAATAATTATAATAATCCGTGACGCCACACAGCTGTTGAAGGGCCCAGACCGCACAGGCTGCTGCTGGCCTTACGTTCCATGCCGAAACAGAGGCGGACGATTATCCAACCAGAATGGAGGCATCATGTGGTTAGCATGATGACCCCCCAGCTGTTATATCTGGCTTTCCCAACCGGATTTTGACTAGAGTTTGCTACTAATCTAAAATAATGAGAATAATATGTCAGGCATTTTGCACAAGATTCAAAATGTGCACTTCATTTCTTTGCTTACCTTACTTTATCTAGTTACAAAACACACCTAACAGCGTTTGAAGCTTATCTGTTGTCATACTTTGTTGGCTACAAGGAGATTTTTGAATGCGAAAATTATCGTTCAACAACACTGAAGTTACTTGACAAAATGTTTGTGTAAAAATTGTGATTTTGTAAGATTTAGATTCAAACAAACCACATTTTCTCGTATTTTCTATACTGAGCACAGTGCTGTAAGCAAAATATTTCGACAGTACCATGTCTAGTTTTGTATTCACAGCGTCGTTATTGGTTTCTTGTGCTTGGGAAATGTGTTCTATTAGGATTCTACTCAAACGGTGTGGAAAAGCTAGTTACGACTGGCGTGTGGAAAGGGAGAACTATGTGGCACTGGTAAGGTGGTGTGACAGAAAAATAGTGAATTTCGTGTCAACTTACGCAGCTATTCATCCTGAAGTAAAGTGTAAGAGATGGAGCGTAAACGAAAAGAAATCCGTAGAGTTAAAATGTCCCAAAGTTGTTTCAAAACATAACCACTTTATGGGAGGAGTAGATTTGGCGGATATGCCCATGGAATTGTACAGAACGATTTAACACCGACAAGATGGCACACTAGAATAATATATTGGAGCATTAATGTTGCTGTTGTGAATGGCCGGTTGTATCGTAGACATCAGAAACCGCGAAATCAGAAATGTGATTATTCTCTTGCAAAGTTCCAAGCACACATCTCAGCTGAGAAAGGATAGAACAAAAGGCGTCGTTCTAATGAACGTCAAGGTATCTCTCCGAAACGAAGAAAATTTGTGATCCATCCAGTTAACAATGTCCGATATGATGGTTATCAGGACTCGCCAAAGGTAGATGCAAAAATTTGCACTAAAGGCAGTTCGCTCCAAAATGCAAAGTAAATCTGTGCTTGACTTCGGGATATAACTTCTTTCTCAATTTCCATAATAAGTATTATGACAAAAATTTTTAATTCTGAATTTTTGTAATACTTTGTAAGAGATGGTTCTGTTTCAATTATTTCATAAAATAACTCATTGCAATGTTGATACCACATTTCTGTTTTATGTTGTTGTCTCGAAATTAAAACATTTTAAGTAGTTTATTCTTTGTGTTTTTTCACCATAACAATCATTCCACCCCAAATGTAAGTCTCAAGCTACACGTTAAAAAATGTAACCTTACGAGGGATTACTCCATTATTGCGATAAAATATAGAAATTAAATTTTACATAATTTGTTTTACGTTTGGTGTTGAAAGGGTAATATGATATTCAGTGAAAGCAATGACATGCTCAATGATCAAGTTCATTTTGCTTTTTTCAGAAATACTGACTGTCATCGATTTTACAACATCATCAGACACCAGTATTGTATCAGAAGAAGAGACTGAGGGAAAGAATGGTAATATCTTCGTTTAAATTATTTTGGCTGTTATGTTATGTTTACTGTCACTGTCTTATTAAAACGGTATAGAATTTCGTGTTAGAATGTTAAAATAATGGTCTTCCTTTCTGTCAAGGACCTAATATGTTTATACATTGTGTTTTAAAAATGGACTAAAAGTAATCCCAGTGTTAGGAAATTTTAGCTAAGAAGAGTTAGTGGTTGAATTTTACTGTAACTTTTCCAGAAAATGTGTTATATGCAATCATACCTTGGGAATCACCAGTATATTGCCCTGAAAATTGGAATCTGGTCCTAGCAGAGGAATGTCCTAGGAAATACTTTCAGGAGAGTAGCAAGAAACCTAAGAGACGAAAAGTGGAAGCATTATTAGCAAGTACGAGTAGACACAAACGAAGACAATGCTGGTCATATTAATTTACGTTCGGAATAACGCTAAAATTGTGTTTTGGAGAACATTTTTTCACAACTGTTTTTTTTTATTTTGTTTGAAGAAGACAAACTACCTCCCAAGTAATGATTCGCTTTTTATCTTTTTTTTGGGCCAGGTCAAGCCTAGGAATAACTGATAGGATTTGGTTAATAATTATTCCACTTTCCCATGACTCTGTAGAACTCCATTTTCGAGTTATTCAGGAAATAAAAATCATTGCGACCAGGCTTGAATCCGCTTTCCTCTGCATGACTCGCACATGTCTGAGCCTTCAGAGATACTGAGACGAGACGGAAGACTTCACTTCTGTGCGGCGTGTCAGTATTCTCACCAAGGTCTAAAGATATAGATGGCCCAGTTCAAGAGGGAAACAACTCATAATTTAAAATTATGATAAACCTGAATTTGTAAGCTTTATGTTGCTGTGAAAAATCCAATTAACACATTTTAATTATTTGAAACTTATAATATAGCTATATGAAACATTATTAACAAAATTCTGGAGCAATTTCAATGATCCTTTGGTTTCTCAAAGCAACATATTGCTTTAAAATGTAGTTTTGTCAAAACTTTAAATTTTCAGTTGTTTCCTTTTGAACTGGGTCGTTGATATCAATTATATAACAAATCCATTTTCTTTGTATTTTCTCAAGTGCGTTTCAGAACGGTTTACTACAGCACTCGAAATAGAACGAATTTCAATAACTCCCTTAGCGATAGCTTGTGTATCTATGCTCTATGTCACTGAGCTTGCGCAGTTTCTTGTATATTTCAACTCAGAAGAATGTTGCTTTTCAGCTGAACCCGACACAGTAGAGACAAGAGACTCCGAGGTCTACGTGGATCCAGTAGTCATCATCGTTACACAGACATCCACACAAACCTCCGAAACTGACTTTTGTGAAGGTACAATAATTGTTTACGTCACAGTGACTTGTAAAAATATTTCAAAGTAGGAAGCAGTAACTAACTAGAACCCATAGAGAACAAATGCTGGGCCTCTTTCAGGCTTCTTTTCCTGGACTCATTTAGCTGACATTATCACCTTCATTTCATAATAGCAGTTGATAAAGCATCGTAAAATAACTCACGAGAAAAGATTACTATTATGGGTTCAAAAGTGAAAAATTTGTTCAATATTATTGATTTACTGCATGTGTTAGAAGACTTCAGTATTCTATTAGTTTATAAAATTGACAGTTTCTAATAACACTGTAGGAGGGAGATGACTGTTCGTACAATAAAAATGCACTTACAGTATATTGCATCACGTAAGTATATTGGAATTTTAGTTAATGTGTTTGAGATTTGTTCCAATAAACATAACAAGCGTCTTTTGAATACTTCCTCCAATAAAGCATTATACATACATGACCTACATGACTTCAATGTTACCAATAACATCATTACGCTGTGATAATTATTATGGAATAATTTACATACTTCAGAAGAATGCTTTCCAATTGGGACCTCATTTCTAATTTCACGTTTCATTTACCGACTCTGTGATGCAATGAATATCATTTTGATTATCTACATATTATTTCAGATCCCTAAATTTATTTTTCTTCGAGGTTATACCTTTATTAGAAGTAACCGTTACTACGTGCTTCATCTTTAGATTTCTTTTCAGACTTTACTTGTATGATTCACTTGTTAATAGTTCAGTGATGTACATGTTGTCATGCTATTGTCCATCCGAGTGGTTATGTCACATGCTCGTCAAAACGAGGGAAATCACATGACAGTTACTTATTTAATGTTTTTTTCTTAAAATTACTTTAGAAAGTTCTATAATACTACGTAAAATGCAATTCCGTACAGAAGATATTTGCAGAGAGAACCTAACAACTCAGACACTATCCCTTACAGAGAGGACAAGAGAAACGAGTGTGAGAAACCGGGATGCGACATAACCATTCGGCCGGACCGTACCTATTTATCCTCTTCATAGTTAGCAAACAGTGTATTATGAAGATTTTAACTCAGAATTACACTGTCTTTTAGCTGAACGTGAATCAACTGAGAAGATGAGGATAGACGCTGCCACACAGACGGAGGGGGACAGAGATCCCGACAGCAGCAGGGCTATCAGAGAACGAGATGAGCTGAAGCCCAAACGTTGGCAACATCTAATGCGTGTGGCGATGCCAGAAGATCTGAAGACTCGTTTCGGAGCCATCGACGTTATTGGAACTTTTGGATCAAATGGTAAGTAATTGTTTATATTCTGAAGTAGTGGCGCTTTCAGCTAAGCACAAGTTCACGGGATTTTAATTATTATTGATACAAGTATGCCTTGGCAATTAGAAAATAAGAGCTTACAGTGGTTAGGGCACCTTAAAATAATGGAAAGGGGAAGTCTGTCAAAGAGAATATTAAATTTAAAAGTGAAAGGAAGACGACCAATGTGAAGACCACTTAAAGGAACGGGGATACAAGTGAGATGAAATAAACAGAGAAAAAGCTTGGGAAGACAGAGACGAAAGGAGGCATATTTGGAATTGACCTTCGGAAAGGAGGAACGATGATGACAGGTAGCAAATAGGGTTTTATCCAGTAGTGTCATTCAGCCATTTCTCACCTGTCCACAGTGGTACCGATCACCTCAAAACCCGGCCAGAAATCGATTTTCAAAATGCGAATAACAGGATGTGCCCCACCTGCCATTGTTCTATTATGTCAGTGGGTCATAAAACTGCAGATGATGACTGCTCTTCAACTCTCCTCAGTGGTGAGAGCTGAAAGTGAGAGTTTGTGTGTGCTTGGTCCCTTGGCGCTAAGCTTATTTCTGACGCGCGTTTCAGGACACGTTTCTGGCAACTTAATCTTTTGTGTTATGGCGAGTAATGTATTTTCTGACTTTGTTTATGTGTATATTATTCTGACACAGTGATGTTTTAATCATATTATGTCATTAGTCGTTATATTGTGAAGTTTTTAATATCGTAGTAAATATGTGCTGCCGGTAATTGAAAAATTGCTCACGCAGACTTACAAAAGTATCCCAAAGCTCCCCGATTCTGATTTATATTGTAAGATATTGTCTGACATTTCTATTTTTAGATTCTAAAAGAAAAAATTGCGCCTTTTTTATTATGTTCCAAGAAAAGCTTGCTATTGTTAGAACGTAAAAATACTGATAATGTGATAATTACTTAAAGTTTATACTAGATGAAAATTCGAACTATGGTTTTATATTACAAATAATGACTATTATTTGAATTAACGGTTATGAAAATCACTACAAATTAGTACTGTATTGTTTAAAAAGCCGTCTCATTTAGGATTTCTTTGTTTAATGATAGGGTACAAGATGGCATTTAGACGGAGACAAAGATTATATACGATATTGCAACAAAAATCTTTTGCCAGAAAGAAACAACAGACATTTTGTTGAATCATATAATAACAGAAGCTGGAAAAGAAAACTCTGAAGAAAAGTCGCAAATATTGATTTTCCGATTTTGTATCGAGTTGTTTGGTCAATAAGACAGAGTTTATTTTTATTTATTCAAGCTGGTAGAGATAAGGCCATCAGGCCTTCTGTTCAACTCTACCAAGGGATTACAACTACAATATTAAGAAAAAAAATTATAATTATAATTATAATTACAGTTAATATTAAATTCACAAATACAATAAAAATCAAAGTACTAAAAGATTAACTGATTAATAATAGCTAGATAGTTTATTGCAAAAGTTAAGAAGAGAGAAAACATATTTTTTTTTATTAAGTCAGTAAAAAGTAAACCTACTCTACGCAGTAAGAAAATGCTTAATAAGTTTGCTTTTGAACGCTACTAAATTCCGACAGTCTCTGATGTCAGTGGGTAGGGTATTCCACAAGCGCGAGAGCGAGATTGTGTATGATGATGAATACGATGATGTCTTGTGTGTTGGTATGGCTAGTATGCGGCTATTTTGCGTGCGAGTGAAGAGATTATGGGTAACAAATATCATGACGTCTTTTTGTTTTTTGTGACTTACTTAAGTCAATGTAGTATAAAAAATGTATACAGTGCATGCTAGTTAGCTTTAAATATTTTTAGCCGTGTTTTGAGGTGATCGGTACCACTGTGCAGTCTTCCGATTCACTTATTGAATTTGTCGCAGTTCGCAGAACCTGTTCTTAAATGTTTGACGTTAAACATATTAGGTCCTTGACAGAAAGGAAGACCATTATTTTAACATTCTAACACGAAATTCTATAGCGTTTTAATAAGACAGTGACAGTAAACATAACATAACGTAACGTAACTTAAGGTAACGTAACATAGATAACTCCCTGAGCACGAGTTTTTCCTCCTTCAGTGAAGAATTAAGACTGTATTTTTGTACATGTTATTTTACTAACAATAAACAACAATCATATCATATTATTAAATAGTTTCTTATCAAAGTATGCAGACAGGAATACGATATCGACGGTCCATTGTGAGTTGGTTTAACTCAAAATTTAAAGTTTTGAGAAATCTGAATTTTTAAGGTTTATGTTGTGAAAATCGAATAATCGTTCAACACATGAGCATAAGCAACGGGGGGGGGGGGGGGTTAACCTGAACTAAAAAAAAAAGACATTTTTAGATTTGAGTATTTTTTATCCACAATTTTTTCCCCCTTTCTAATTTTTCACTGTCAGAGTAACAAAATCTACATCGACATAAGACATAGTATTCCTACCTCTCCTTCAATATAATCCCAGTCCTAGATGCTATGGCATATTCGAATTATAACAATGCGATGCTTTTTTTTATAGAGAGGCCTAACGCCTCGTACCAACCTTGTAATAAAATGAAGCTGACACAGTATGAAATTGAGGAGTTGGGTGCAAGAAAGACACTTCTCTCAAATGCAAGTTTTGAGAAAATTGATGTTGAAAATTCAAACCATAATAATGTTACAGATGCACGCCTTTACATTTTTGGTACTCCTGACCTCTATGATCACAGTATTGAACTACAACTTGGTGATTATATGCATAACAGATAAGAGACCGCAATAAAGCGTTTTACTCAAAAAGGGCACATCCTCTAAAATGCCCTTCTTGCACCCAGCCCCTCAATTGAAAAGGTTGTTTTGTGCGAGATCGTGCGTATTTGCTTGCTTTCCGCACAAAACCAATACGCGGTCAATTTGAAATACCACATTCAGTATTCCCAACGCAACACACATAACAATTTCCCTCTTCTTACCGCTTAAGCGCCATATTCATTATACTCCTTTGGGCTTTTAACATATTATTTTTAGAGACGTTTAACATAGTAACAATTATAAATTGGAAACTTACCACTGCAATTTCACCTAAATTGCATTTTTAATTATCGTTTTTAAATTTTTGCAAATATTAAGTAAACTCTACAACACCACAAAAGTTACTGCATTTGTAATGCAAGTAACATTAAGGAAGCCGTGAAAAAATCAACAAGATTCCAGATGCCGATGTTATTACTGCAATATGTTATATAAATAATATTGTTAAAATATTAAAATGAAAAATAAATCATTACATAACCTTACCGTTTGTTTTAAGTTCGCATTTATAGACTGGGGGAAAAAAAAGACAGACGTATATCACGGCCTGCTGGAATATAGTAAACACAGAAAACATTTTATAGCAACAATGTTGAAGATAGATATATTTGTTTTCCAAAGTTGCCGTCATTGAACAGAAACCAAGATGGAGATTTCATTGCAACTAATTAGAAATTCCTATTTTAGGTATGTAATAAACGATCTTCGCACAAAATAATGTACGATACACGAGTGGTATGTTTGTTTTCATGTTCTCGGAAATTAAAAAAGCTCAACTACGTTTCGCTTTTTCAATCTTTTCCTCGAACATGAAAACGTCAACATATCGCTCTTGTAACGCATATTACTATGTCAATTCTGTAGTGCAGATGTTAAATATTGTGCGCTGCCGACTTTAACTCAATTTAAGAGCGGTATTCGCCCGTTCGTTAGAGTTCTGACTTAATTGTGAAACGTTCGTGTAACATTTTGTGCATTTGACAGTTCATATTTTTAATATAAACTTCATATTATCGTTCTAGGTTCTTTGATATGTCTAAGTAACCGCAAAGCACGATTTTACAACTTTTTAAAATAAAAAAGTCGCGTAGTGGTTCTCACGAGTATAGCGAAAATTTCACATTGGCAAATGTTTCTTTGCAGCCGCAGCGTGACAATGTTGTCGCTAACGTTCTTCCTGGAACTAGTTTCACATCTCTCTGTAAAAAAATCAATTGCTGCTCATAATAATAATAATAATAATAATAATAATAATAATAATAATAATAATAATAATAATAATAATAATAATAGACAAAATTTAAAATACCGATAATGTAAATTGTAAACAATTTTAATAACGCCTCCCCAATTAAAAATTCTGTGTATGCCACTGAAATAATTTATTATTAATTGGATTTTCACAGCAACATGAAGCTCTGAATTTCAGTTTTCTCAAAACTTTAAATTTTGAGTTCTTTCCGTTTAGAACTGCCCCGTGGATATTACGCTTGCAGGCTTGAAACCCATCTGCCATTACTTTGGCAGTCGTCTACCAATATCCCTTTCCCTTTGAATGCTAATACTGCGTACGGTACAATGAACCATTGTTTATTATTCAAAAACACAATTTAAAAAATAATTGTACTCTAAACTAAAAAATACACAATTAAGCGCATAACTAATATTCTTCGCTTTCCTATGTTAATAGGTTACTTCTCCCTCAATGTTTTATTCCACTTGAATGAATTAGTTTATTTTTTCATTAAAAGTATTCGCAAAATACAGAATGGTTTATGATTACTGAGTCAGTTTAGTCAGTATCATTTAAGCTGCGTTTATGTTTGAATTTAAATCCCAGACTGAAATTAGCGTAGTGAACTGAAATGTGAGAGCGTTCCATCAAGTCTTTCAAGGCTTGTTTTTTAAGAAACGACGCATGCGAGGTGCGGGGCCGGTTTCGTACAAATCCACACTACACGATCAACAGTGAGTGGTTTGTAAAGCTAAGACGTACGCGGAGTACACACTTTCACAAATGTCCAAGGACAGATAGGCTACTTCACTGCAAATCCAGCATTCTCCAATCTTCCCTATTTTCCGCCTTTTTTTCTGAGTCTCTGCATATGATCCCTAGCCTATATTAATGTTATCTATCAACTAATCTATTTCTCTGCATAAAAGTTTCTACCATTCACCATTCCTTCCAGTAAGCAGTTTCTTCTCAGCCAGTGACCCAGCCAATTTCTTTTTCCCTTCCTGATCAGTTTCAGCACTAATCTTCCTTCACCCACTCTTTCCAACACAGCTTCATTTCTTATTCTGTCAGTCCATTTCACACGCTCCATTCTTCTCCATATCCACATTTCAAATGGTTCTAGTCGTTTCTCTTCACTTCGTCGTAATGCTCATATCTATGCCCCTTACATTGGCACATCCCACACAAAGTACTTCACTAGTCTCTTCCTTAGTTTTTTTTTCCGGATGTCCGCAGAAGCTGCTGCTTTTTCTATTAAAAGCTAGCTATCCTTTTAACTTCCTGGCAGCAGAAGATACACCCAAAATATTTGAAGCTGTCCACTTCGCATATCGTTTTTGGAGGATGCATTTATAACGTAGCTCTGCCTTGAGTAGCTTAATAAAGTTTTATTAATAAGGCCGTGAAACTTATTCAATATTACAATAAGATGAATGTTTATATTTTAACGTGTTGATGAACGTTTTAGGTTGAAGGAGCCATCATTAGATCTCCAATTAACCTAAAAAATCTTATGAACAAAGTATTATAAACGATCAGTGAAATCATGGGTCTTATGAAATAGATTGGGATGCATAATGAATTATGATAACACATATGGAGTCACAAGTAAATGGATAAAATTTATAATAATCCCATAAAACAGTGAAAACTATATATACTAAAATTAAATTGTTAAAAAGTAAACGATCACTCCAGTTTTATGAGTATAAGATTAAGCTATATAAATAGCATAAGCGCTATTCAATGTGACTATATAACAAGATTAAGATGAAGTCTGCATTTACAAATGTCGTATCGATGTGCTGATGCAAATTGGCAGAGTAGTAAGAGAGGTGAATATGCGCGTAGTAAAAATGGACGTAACGCTGGAGACGTGTGGTGTTGTAATCTGAAAGTAAGTAGAAATTCTTGTTTAGGCGTACCAAATGATGTTAATTCACGAAACACAAAAAGAGGGGGGGCAACCAATTAAATAAAGAAGTTACTTACGGAGACGGAGCAGAAGAAAATATATTCTTGTTATAGATAATTCAGTCACAAATGTTGACGAATGTTACGCTTAAAATCTAAGTAACATAAAATTGAAAGGTAGAGGGGGGGGGGGTATGGAAGCATACTGGTGTACCGAAAATCACGTGTGTAAGGAGAATTTAAATTATAAAGCAGACTATGTATGTTCGGGAGTTGCTCATTCAAAAGGGATAAACCATTATTTAATGCTTGTGAAATATATAATTCTTCAGCGATATTTATACGTGGACTTTATAGAGTGAACGACGTGTAGTAGGGTAAACATTGGTAATTTCGTGGCAGTGGTTATTTCGTGATACTTTTTGTGTGCTCTTTTGTGAACTAACCATTCCCGTTACGAGATCCAAATTTCCGCCAAGGGATTGCATATGTTGTCCAGTTTCCACAAACATACAGCTAAGCTTTGTGTGACTATTGTAGTTGCTTCAGTGAGCTTTTATGTTTGGAGAGAGCAAGTTTGCGTCGACTTCTCAGGCATACAAATTTTGTGGATGTTTGTAGTTACATTACAGGCTTATTACTAAAGGTAAGCATATGATATTTGGTACAAAGATTTATTGTATCTTCATCAAATTTTAGGAAATGTTTTTTGAATTTTAGATACATCTGTAGTCGCCAAATAGGCTTAGCTTTACTGATAGAAATCTTAGCTGTTCGAGGCGAAATTTTGTTGAACATTAAGTGTTACAATTTTTAAAATAGTATAAAATGTATTACAATAGGAATTTTAGAAATCTGAAGACAAGATGTGATAACAAAAAAGAAAACGGAGACGCAATTGGTTCAGTGTAGCTTCTGTTTGATTTGTTATCATGCTAAGTGTCAAAGATAAGTGCTAGATGACTTGCAAGAATTGTGACAGAAGATGGAACATGGCTCCACCATTTTGGACCGGAGACAGAGGCAGACAATGGAGTGGCATCATGCAAATTCACCAAAGAAATATAAATTCAAAAGTACACCTTCGGCAGGAAACTGTGTTTTTCGATTCAGAAGGACTCTTGCTTGTGGACATCATGCCACACGGAACCACCAATAATTCCGACGGGTATGTTGCAACTCTCAAGAAACTTCAAGTTCGACTGAGTCGTGTTCGACGACATCGGGAGAATGAGGATGTTCTGGTATTGCACGACAACGCACAGCCATATGTCAGTCACAAGACCACAGACCAGATCAGAAAATTCGGATAAACACTGAAACATCCACCTTACAGTCCTGAACTGGCACCGTGCGATTACTATCTCTTTGGTAAACTGAAGGATCCTTTCGCGGAACGAGGTTAGAAGATGACTCCCGTGTGTACGCTGCTAAAGAGTGGCTCAGACGTGTTGGTCCAGACTTTTACCATGCCGGTCTGCAGGCCCTCGTTCCTAGGTTACATAAGGCAGTTGAAAGGGACAGGGATTATGTGGAAAAGTGACATTTTGTTCCTTAAGGATGCATCTACAATATAAATAAAATTTTTAAACAAATGTTATGCACTGCTTTTGGAGTTACCCTAGTAATATATGTAGGCTATAGCTTAAGAGTGGGAGTCCGTAATAAAAGTGTTCACCGTTTCAGGGCAAAGAAGATCCCTTTTCAATTTCAATTTTACTTTGATTTCATTCTTATTATGTGTTGATATGTATTTCTATGTTTTCTTGCTATGAATATTAGACGGAATTACTATGTTTGAAGTCTTGTAACAATAAATGAGAATTTCATTTGACTTTAATGAATTTTTCCACAATTCTTCTACCTCTCACGAATTTATCAATGCAATATCACGAAATTACCAAGGTTATCACGAAATAACCAACCTTTCAGCTTAAGTAGTAAAAGTGGTTTTTGGTACATAATCAAGAATGTATCCAATCTGTTATGTCTCCAGGTTTGTACAGCAAGTTATCGTCTTTTAGATGAAAAAATCGGAATAAGGATATATTTACACATTTGCATTTTAAATTAGTTTTCATGAAATTATCACGAAATTACCAATGTTTACCCTATATAATTTATATTGGTTAATTCATGACCTTGTTCTATCAGATGTGTTGTAAACTTTGATTTTCGTCTATTCTATTTGAAATCGGAAACATGTTCATTAAACCGGGGTCTCTAATTTCTGCGAGTTTGACCAATGTATTTGTGGGGGCAATTCTTCCATTGTGGTATATATATGCCACTATTTTGAAATCGATCTCTATTATGAAGCTTATTAGGCATGACGTTATTTAATTTATTATTAGTGCGGAAGGCAATTTTTTTTTTCCCAGGTTTAGGGGTTACCGGTCCAAGAAAGGTGTCTTGAGTTTTTTGTAATTTTTTCTTACGTTTTTGAGGAGGTTGTATGACATGAATTTGCTTGACTTGCAAATTGACAGTAGAAATATGCAGCTCGCCCTACTAATATGCCACTCGCTGAAAGCCTGTGAATGCAAGGACACATGCTTAACGATCAAGTTTATTTCGTTTCTTGCAGAGTACATGCCAGTGATCCCAAACATGCATGGTGCCACGCCTGACCCAGAAGACAAACCGCATTACGCATCGCTATGGGAATTTCGCATGCCATATTCCACACCAGAATCACAAGACCAACCAAAGTGCGCTTCAGTATCGGAATATCGAATTCCTGATACCACGCCAAAATCAGAAGAAAGACCGAAGAGCGCACTAATGCGGGAATTTGGCATGCCAGATTCCACACCAGAATCACAAGACCTACCAAAGTGCGCTTCAGTATCGGAATATCGAATTCCTGATACCACGCCAAAATCAGAAGAAAGGCCGAAGAGCGCACTAATACTGGAATTTGGCATGCCAGATTCCACGCAACAATCAAAAGAAATACCAAAGTGCTTATCAATCTGGAAATTTGGCATGCCAGATTACGTCCCAGAATCGGAAGCCATGCCACATTTCGCGACAATCGAATATCGCATGCGAGATCCCAAGCGAGAGTCAGAAGATCGACCGAAGTGCGCATCGGTATGGGAATTTGCCATGCCATATTCCATCTCAGAGTCCAGGGCAGCACCCATGTTAGGTGATATGTCAGAAGAGTTGCCACCTATCATGCCAGTTGACATGCCATCCGTCATGCCAGATTCGATGGCAACACTATCCATTGAGGACCAATTACCATCAAAAGGAGAAGAAAAAGAAGAAGATGAAAAAGAAGAGGATGATGACAGAAAAACGAAGAATGGCCGCTGGTCATGTCTGAGAAGTATATTTTGTGGGGCTTGCCGTCTTTTAAGGCGGAAGTTCAGATCGATTAAGGTCAGAACCCATACGAGATCAGATCGGATCAGATCCCAGGATCAGATCCCAGAATCAGATCAGATCCGATCCCAGAAACAGATCAGATCAGATCAGATCTTAGAATCAGATCAGATCAGATTAGATCCCAGAATCGGATCAGATCAGATCAGATCCAAGATTCAGATGAGATCAGATCTGATCAGATCCCAGAATCAGATGAGATCAGATCGGATCAGATCCCAGAATGAGATGAGATCAGATCGGATCAGATCCCAGAATGAGATGAGATCAGATCAGATCAGATCCCAGAATCAGATGAGATCAGATCAGATCAGATCTGAGAATCAAATGAGATCAGATCAGATCAGATCCCAGAATGAGATGAGATCAGATCAGATCAGATCCCAGAATCGAATGAGATCAGATCTGATCAGATCCCAGAATCAAATGAGATCAGATCTGATCAGATCCCAGAATCAGATCAGATCGCATCAGATCAGATCCCAGAATCAGATCAGATGAGATCAGATCAGATAATTAGATGAGATCGGATCGGATCGGGCATCGGATCGGATCGGATCGGGGATCGGAGGGGATCGGATCGGATCGGGGATCGGATCAGAATCGGATCGAATCGGGGATCGGATCGGATCGAGGATCGGATCGGATCGGATCGAAAAATAAATGAGATCTGTAGTTATACTGTTACTATTAAAGAGAAGAGATAATTTTATTATACACTAGTGGTCAATGCCTCAATTTTTTTTATTTGTCCCGTAGTTTTAGATGTTTATTTAAGAGTTTAAGAGTTGATGTAGGAGTTGTGTTGAGGATACTTTGTGAGTTGGTTAAAATGTATGGAGAAATTCGGCTTTTACATTTTCTTCATTTAATATAATCTTAATTTTTGTATTTAAGTCCAATTACTGTTTTAGTGTTTATTTAATGAGTTTTATTCTTGCTTATTTATTTGCTTTTAATTATTTTATATGTAAGTTTTTGCGTTATTTAATTATTTTATCTTAATGATTACTTAATTTGTTGTTCTTTCGCAGTAATAAGTTTTGTAAATTTATGGGAATTTGATTTGGTAATTTTGATTTATTATTGGTAAAATTTGTGCCAGCATCCGCGGTTATACAATGAATATAAGTAAATATTTTTAGTTAAAGTAGTTAAGAGTTTTGTTAGAGGTTATTTTATTATTTTTGGGTGAAATCTTAATATTTGTTATGACTTTATTTTATTTGAGGCTATGAAATCTTTTGTTTTAAACTAGGATTAGATACCCTATTATTTTAGATATAAATTATTTTTAACTTGAGTAGTATTACTAGTTAGGGTCTTGAAACTTAGAGAATTTGGCGCTATTTTAGTCTTTTAGAGGAATCTGTTCCTTAATCGATAGTCCGCGTTGAACTTTACCAAGATTAATATATATATATATATATATATATATATATATATATATATATGTATATATATATATTTATATATATATACCGCCGTTATAATGAAAATCTTCTTAGGGTTAATGAAATTTTCTTAATTTAATTTTATAAATTATTTCAGGTAAAGGTGCAGTTTATGTTTTGGTGGAGATGGATTACATTTATATTTATTATTGGATTATTATTTGAAATTTTATTATGAAATTGGATTTAATTGTAATTTTTTGCAGATTGTAATAGTGATTTTGGCTCTAAAATAATACGTACACATCGCCCGTCGCTCTTATTATTTATTAGTTGAGATAAGTCGTAACATAGTGGTTGTACCGGTAGGTGTGGCTGGGATGATAATTTAATACGGATTAAATCTTTAAGTTAAGAATTTCATTCACACTGATTAATTTTAACGTGTAATTCGATATAATCTGAAATATTATATATATTTTTTTCATTTTATTTTTATGTTAAAATTAATTAATTGTTTTTGTATATGTTGTTGATTAAATTTTTTGCAATTATAGTTTATTTTTACTGTAAAGGTTATATGATTAATTTATAAAAGTAGATTTTTGTTGTACCTTGTGTATCAGGGTTTATTAAATTATATTATACATTTTTTGTTTCCCGATTTTGAAGGATCTAATTAATTATTTTAGTTACTGTTTTATAATTACTAATAATTATAATAATTATTATTTAGTAGTGAAATGTTATTGGCTTCAATGGTTTGTTAAAATTTTATTATTTTTTTTTGTAGATTTTGATTTATTAATATTTAATTGTTTTATTGGAATTTTTTATTAAATTATTATTTATTTGTAATTATGATGGAATTGGCAATTTTGTAATTGTATTATAAAATTTTTGTTAAGATTTTAAAAGGAACTAGGCAAGTAAATTTATTCTCGCATGTTTATCAAAAACATCTTTTCTTGTATTTTAATATGAAATATGACCTGCCCACTGATTAGTTTTGAAGGCCGCGGTATTTTGACCGTGCAAGGTAGCATAATCATAGTCTTTTAATTGTGGACTGGAATGAATGGTGGGACGAGGAATATACTGTTTCTTATTATTTTTGTTGAATTTAATTTTTAAGTTAAAAAGCTTAAATTTATTTATAGGACGAGAAGACCCTATAGAGTTTATATATATTATTTTATTTATTTTGTTTGTTTATTTTATTTAATATGTGATATATTTTGTTGTGGTGATGGGAAGAATTAATTAACTCTCTTTGTTTAATATACATTTATTTATGAATACTTGATTCAATTTTGTTGATTATAAGATTAAATAACCTTAGGGAAAACAGCGTAATCTTTTTTGAGAGTTCTTATTGATAAATGGGTTTGCGACCTCGATGCTGAATTAAGATTTAATTTGGGTGTAGAATTTCAATTTGTTTAGGTCTGTTCGACCTTTAAAATCTTACACGATCTGACTTCAGACCGGCGAGAGCCAGGTCGGTTTCTATCTATAATAAATTTTATATCTTAGTACGAGACGACCAGATATTTGGAATAATTTTTTGTTTATGATTATTATTAATTGCTACTGTTTTGGCAGATAAGTGCAATGGATTTAGAATCTTTGAATATAGATTTATTCTATAAATAATATTTATGTTTAGGGAGGGTTTTGGTATTATTTATTATTTTTATTTTACTAGTTATTTTTGTTATAGCTGGTGTTGCCTTTTTAACCTTGTTGGAGCGTAAAGTTCTCGGGTATATTCATATTCTTAAAGGTTCCAAAATAGGTTGGTTTTATTGGTATTTTGCAGCCTTTTAGAGATGCAATTAAACTTTTTACTAGGGAGCAGACATTTCCTTTCTTGTCTAATTATTTGTTATTATTTTGCTCCTGTTTGTAGATTATTTTTGTCCTTGTTAGTATGATTTGTAATTCCTTACTTTACTGGTTTTATTTCTTTTGAGTTGGGTTTATTATTTTTTCTTTGTTGTACTAGTCTGGGTGTATATACTGTTATAATTGCTAGTTGGTCATCTAATTCTAATTATGCATTATTAGGGTGATTACGCACTGTTGCTCAGACAATTTCTTATGAAGTTAGATTGGTTTTAATTTTGTTGTCTTTTGTATTTATAGTAGGTAGCTATAATTTAATAATATTTTATGATTTTCAGATTGACATTTGAATAATTTGTTTTACATTTCCTTGATCAATAATTTGGTTTACTTCATGGTTGGCTGAAACCAATCGCACTCCTTTTGATTTTGCTGAGGTTGAATCAGAATTGGTTTCAGGTTTTAATGTTGAATATAGACGTGGCGGTTTTTCATTAATTTTTTGGCTGAATATGCTAGTATTTTGTTTATGAGAATATTATTTTGTATCATTTTTTGGGTAGTGATATTAATTCTATATTTCTTTATTTTAGGCTTTCTTTTCTTTCTTTTATATTTATTTGGGTTCGTGGTACAATACCGCGTTTTCGTTATGATAGGTTGATATATTTGGCTTGGAGGAGATTTTTACCCTGGTCATTAAATTATTGACTGTTTCTCTTGGGTATTAAGATTTATATACATTATTATTAATTTAAGTAAAGTTAATAGAAGATTTTAACTTCTTTCTTATGCTTTCAAAATATATACATTTCTTTAAAGCTTTTTAACTTTAATTATTTAAATTATCTCAAAATTTTATTATTGTTGGGTGGATAATGTAATATAAAAGATTTAAAACTGTTAAGATTTGTCCCGTAATAATATAAGGAACTTCTACTGGTCGTGCTCCAATTCATGTTAATAAGATTGCAATATTTGCTATTAATGAAAATATAATTTGATTAATAGCATAAAATTGTATACCTCCGAAATTTGAATCATATATAGGTATAATAAACAAAATTGCAATTGATATTGCCAAAGCAATTACCCCTCTTAAAATTGCATATGCAAATAGGAAGTATCATTCTGGTTGAATATGAACTGGGGTAAGTAAAGAGTTTGCTGAGTAGATCCGATCCGATCCGATCCGATCCGATCCGATCCGATCCGATCCGATCCGATCCGATCCGATCCGATCCGATCCGATCCGATCCGATCCGATCCGATCCGATCCGATCCGATCCGATCCGATCCGATCCGATCCGATCCGATCCGATCCGATCCGATCCGATCCGATCCGATCCGATCCGATCCGATCCGATCCGATCCGATCCGATCCGATCCGATCCGATCCGATCCGATCCGATCCGATCCGATCCGATCCGATCCGATCCGATCCGATCCGATCCGATCCGATCCGATCCGATCCGATCCGATCCGATCCGATCCGATCCGATCCGATCCGATCCGATCCGATCCGATCCGATCCGATCCGATCCGATCCGATCCGATCCGATCCGATCCGATCCGATCCGATCCGATCCGATCCGATCCGATCCGATCCGATCCGATCCGATCCGATCCGATCCGATCCGATCCGATCCGATCCGATCCGATCCGATCCGATCCGATCCGATCCGATCCGATCCGATCCGATCCGATCCGATCCGATCCGATCCGATCCGATCCGATCCGATCCGATCCGATCCGATCCGATCCGATCCGATCCGATCCGATCCGATCCGATCCGATCCGATCCGATCCGATCCGATCCGATCCGATCCGATCCGATCCGATCCGATCCGATCCGATCCGATCCGATCCGATCCGATCCGATCCGATCCGATCCGATCCGATCCGATCCGATCCGATCCGATCCGATCCGATCCGATCCGATCCGATCCGATCCGATCCGATCCGATCCGATCCGATCCGATCCGATCCGATCCGATCCGATCCGATCCGATCCGATCCGATCCGATCCGATCCGATCCGATCCGATCCGATCCGATCCGATCCGATCCGATCCGATCCGATCCGATCCGATCCGATCCGATCCGATCCGATCCGATCCGATCCGATCCGATCCGATCCGATCCGATCCGATCCGATCCGATCCGATCCGATCCGATCCGATCCGATCCGATCCGATCCGATCCGATCCGATCCGATCCGATCCGATCCGATCCGATCCGATCCGATCCGATCCGATCCGATCCGATCCGATCCGATCCGATCCGATCCGATCCGATCCGATCCGATCCGATCCGATCCGATCCGATCCGATCCGATCCGATCCGATCCGATCCGATCCGATCCGATCCGATCCGATCCGATCCGATCCGATCCGATCCGATCCGATCCGATCCGATCCGATCCGATCCGATCCGATCCGATCCGATCCGATCCGATCCGATCCGATCCGATCCGATCCGATCCGATCCGATCCGATCCGATCCGATCCGATCCGATCCGATCCGATCCGATCCGATCCGATCCGATCCGATCCGATCCGATCCGATCCGATCCGATCCGATCCGATCCGATCCGATCCGATCCGATCCGATCCGATCCGATCCGATCCGATCCGATCCGATCCGATCCGATCCGATCCGATCCGATCCGATCCGATCCGATCCGATCCGATCCGATCCGATCCGATCCGATCCGATCCGATCCGATCCGATCCGATCCGATCCGATCCGATCCGATCCGATCCGATCCGATCCGATCCGATCCGATCCGATCCGATCCGATCCGATCCGATCCGATCCGATCCGATCCGATCCGATCCGATCCGATCCGATCCGATCCGATCCGATCCGATCCGATCCGATCCGATCCGATCCGATCCGATCCGATCCGATCCGATCCGATCCGATCCGATCCGATCCGATCCGATCCGATCCGATCCGATCCGATCCGATCCGATCCGATCCGATCCGATCCGATCCGATCCGATCCGATCCGATCCGATCCGATCCGATCCGATCCGATCCGATCCGATCCGATCCGATCCGATCCGATCCGATCCGATCCGATCCGATCCGATCCGATCCGATCCGATCCGATCCGATCCGATCCGATCCGATCCGATCCGATCCGATCCGATCCGATCCGATCCGATCCGATCCGATCCGATCCGATCCGATCCGATCCGATCCGATCCGATCCGATCCGATCCGATCCGATCCGATCCGATCCGATCCGATCCGATCCGATCCGATCCGATCCGATCCGATCCGATCCGATCCGATCCGATCCGATCCGATCCGATCCGATCCGATCCGATCCGATCCGATCCGATCCGATCCGATCCGATCCGATCCGATCCGATCCGATCCGATCCGATCCGATCCGATCCGATCCGATCCGATCCGATCCGATCCGATCCGATCCGATCCGATCCGATCCGATCCGATCCGATCCGATCCGATCCGATCCGATCCGATCCGATCCGATCCGATCCGATCCGATCCGATCCGATCCGATCCGATCCGATCCGATCCGATCCGATCCGATCCGATCCGATCCGATCCGATCCGATCCGATCCGATCCGATCCGATCCGATCCGATCCGATCCGATCCGATCCGATCCGATCCGATCCGATCCGATCCGATCCGATCCGATCCGATCCGATCCGATCCGATCCGATCCGATCCGATCCGATCCGATCCGATCCGATCCGATCCGATCCGATCCGATCCGATCCGATCCGATCCGATCCGATCCGATCCGATCCGATCCGATCCGATCCGATCCGATCCGATCCGATCCGATCCGATCCGATCCGATCCGATCCGATCCGATCCGATCCGATCCGATCCGATCCGATCCGATCCGATCCGATCTTGGAATGCACTTGCCCACATGGTAGGGAGGTTGGGATGGGCAGGGCGGAACTCGACATGCAGCCACCTCCACGTGGTGAGTTCTGGGTTGTTTCAGTTCATAGAGAATTGAAGAAGCAAAGAGCTGCATCTCAACTGTGAATAATGATGATGATATGGTTTATTTAACGACGCTCGCAACAGGAGAGGTGTGCCGGAATTTTGCCCCTGAGTAGTTCTTTTACATGCGAGTAAACCTACTGACATGAGCCTGTCGCATTTTAACACACTTAAATATCATCGATCTTTTCCGGAATCGAACCCGCAATCTCGAGCATAGAAGGCCAGCGCTATGCCAACGACGCTGCCGAGGCCGACTCTCAACTGTGAATGTTGGTAAGAAAATGTACATGATAAAAGTAGTTCAATAACAGTAATTTCACATACTAAATCCTTAAGATAAAAGGAATAGAATCTTCCTTCGCCATTTTTGTTTTCATTTAATAAGAAATCGGTTTTGTTTGTAGGAATGGTAGGTGTGAATTCAGTAGCATTTGCCAACAGACGGAAACGCTCTTCCCTGCAGCTCTGATGGCAATCACGTGGAGACTGCCCTTACACATCATCTCCGCGGTGCTCAAGTTTAATGTGAAGTACGCGTCTTGTAGCAGCCTTGCAAAATACCTATTCGTAAACCGATTTACTACTAAAAAAGTATTTAAATAGTTACTCTTAAACCGTAAATATATCAGAAACAATGCAAAATTGTTTGTTGCAACTGCAAAGTGTATTGTAGACATTTCCACAAAATGTGTGTTCGTAAATTTGTTTAAAAGGTAATGGTATCAAAAGTAATATAGCTATTTATGCAAAAAGTTGTGAAATGATATCGTTTTAAGCATGAGAGGTTAAGATTGTCCACAGACCCGAAGGGAATTTATGTTTTCAGTATTTCTAATTAGCGTGCATAAAAATTTTTTAAGGCAAGGAAATTTACTTTTAGATACGCTAATTTGTGGATGTGGAAATCAGTGACTTTTCGATACTAAAATAGGAATCGAAAAGTCGTCTTTATGAAACAACTGTCTGAAAAATAATAAAATTATTTCTGAGAAATATAAGCTCAAAGAAATTATATGTTAGAGATCTTTTCCAGTTAGACTATGCTTAGGATCCGTCTCCCAAAGGACTATTACCGAAATCGTTCCGTCCCGTATAATCTTTTCTCATTCATACATTCAGGTAAAATATCAGGAATAGTTTTAAATTTAGTGCTTAAACTTCACAAAATGTAACAAGGATAAAAGAAGTAGAAACACACACTAAATAGAAGACTCCATTAAAGCAAGATAATAAAAATATTACATCTTCTTCAGAAAAAAATTACATTGAGGTATGATTAGGGTAACTGAACGAGATTAAAAACCCTTCAAAATTACTCCTTGGCTCCTCAGTATAACAAGTCAGCATATTCAAAGAAAAATCGGGCTTCCAATCATGTAATGAGACTTACAGTAATTTATCCATAATTTAAGAACTAATTGCTGTATATGTTCCATTCTTAGAATCATGCTCTCATAACTTGAAGGGTTGTCTACTGTGCCAAGTCTTTCGCATGTCGCTGGTTAGTCTCTAAGGGCCGTATTCATAGACATTCTTAGCGTGTGCTTCCGGTGGATGATCAACGAACTAACGTTTTTCGTATTCATAAACCGGTGTTAGTAATAAGTTATGATATGAATCCTGTACAAGTAACCAGTCGATAGCCGGGGCTAGTTTAGCACGCTCGTAGCGCGGGTTAGTGAAATGTCTATGAATGAATAGCACCCTAATTGTTTGGATAGCCAGGTGATCTGGGAGATTAAGCAGTCTGGCCCTTTTGATAGTACAAGAATGTAGGCCCTAATTCTGAATCGTCCGAGATGGTAAGTGTCTGCGTACTGTCGAAAGCCAAGCCGAGGAAACCTAGGATATTATCAAATGCATTATAATTTTTATATTTGTTTTTTTGGCTCCGGTTAATACCAGTGAATGGGACTAATTTAAGAATCCATACAAGTGTTAAATCTATTATGGTAGTCCTGAATTAACCCTAGCAATACCAACCCATAATCCATAACGTGCAACGGGGGAACCTCACAGGCCCACAAATAAAATATTTATTTTATTATTCCAAATTATGCTACTTTGTTTTTATATTCATTAATAAAATTAACCCTAGCAATACCAACCTATAATCTGTAAGGCACATTACCAATATAATATTTATTTTATTTCTTCAAATTATACTATTTTGTTTTTATATCCATTAATTAAGACTTCAAATGTTATTTGCTGTAATTCAAGAAACATTAGCCTACAAACACGACTCAGTATTCATATCATAATAAATTATGAGGACTAGGAACGTAATAGTTGGGAAAAAGCTCATTGAGGCTTTGAAATAATTTCCTCAGTGGTGCAAACTTGCCATTCTGGCGGCGTAATCCCCTTGTGTTCTTGTCGTTAAATCTAAGAATTCTTGTTAGTTCAAAAAAACCGAGTTCGACTCATTGCTCCGTTATAGATTTGTCGAACTTGCAGGAAAGAGCACAGATCTTGGATTGATAAAGTAGCCATGTTCAATTAGTAGGCTAGCGGTGTCAAAGAGGACGGAAGCTTTGCAGTTTCAATAATTTTAATTATGTCGCTGTCCATTGTCGTCGTCAAGTCTTTTGAAGGCCGCTCCAATACTCCACGCGGAGTGTATAAACCAGAGTTGCAAATTTTAGTAGTGTGTCTTGTTCTAGTCCACAGTGAAAATTAATTATATTACAGTTCAGTGTTTAATAAAAATGTGGAGGCCGTGGGAAGCGAGTGAAGTGTCGGAACCGATACCCATGAACGTCAATAACGACGATGGTAATGATAATAATAATAATAATAATAATAATAATAATAATAATAATAATAATAGTAATAATAATATATCAGAGTTAAATAACAATTCAAATTCAATGGCTAGACCACAATTATGTAAGCAGTGTCAAACATTTGTGTGCAATGCTCACACGTATGTTCTGAAAAACAGTTTAGGTCAAGGAAAAATTTCGGAGACATCTAAAATTCTTAAATTAAATAGAAATACTATAAGTAAAATTGTAAAAAGAGGGACCTAAGACACCTAAAAAGCGTGGACACAAAGTCACAAAATTTAATAAAATAGATGGTTTTACGTGTGATTACATTCGCCGTGAAATATATAGGCTAGTTCTTACAATAAGGGCCATCCTTAACAATAAAAGAATTATTACAAAAAGTCAAACTTTCCGGTTTTCCTTATGGAGAAACATTTAATTATTTCTTTAAATAATTAATTTAAAATAAATAATCTAAATAATATAAATAATCTTCAAATTAACTCATGCTTTGAGCAATTAAGCCTAGCCCGTATCCATGTTATATTAATATATAGCAGCAACAAACAAGACGTTACAACGTCGCATTTTCATTTTATTATCGGTGCATGCAATAAAGACCTACAAATCTTAAAAGGAATGCCGCTGCCTAATAATTAAACGAGGAACTTTTACAGCCGTGTCGTAGTTTGTGCCATTACCAACAACAAACCAATGTAGCAAAACAACTGTGTGCTGTGCCTCATCGAAGTAGACTTTTATCAGATTCATGATATTTAGTGTAAGTAACAACTGTAGGCCTACTGTTTACTAAGTCACATTTTCTCACGTATAATATTCTGCACAATGCAAATCTAGCTTTCAGGTATAGCTCTCTGTGAAGCTGAGTTGAATAATTTCAAGGGAAAAATTGTTCCGGGACTGGGTATCGAACCCGGGACCTTTGGCTGAGCGCATCAACTCTCTACAGACTGAGCAACCCAGGACGGTTTGTCAGCCCACTTTGAGGTATGTGGATATAAAGGGAAAAATTAAGTCCGTGTCAGGCAGAGTTCCTGGGTAGCTCAGTCGGTAGAGCATTGGTCCGCATAGCCAAAGGTCTCGAGTTCGATACCCGGCCCCGGAACAATTTATCCCTTCAAATTATTCAAATATTCTGCACAGTTGGCGTGAGGATCGTGCTGGAGGTTGTGTAACATATACACGTCTAGATTTTGATGTATAGATTTTTCCACTAACTGACACATTGTGTTTATCCTCATTTTCAACTTCAGAATCAGACAATCCAACTTCTTCGATGTTGTCCTCAACTTTACTTGTTTCTGTATCTGATTCGTCTAAGACAGTGGTCGTCAGCACTCGCTGAAATGGGTAATAGTTAAGGAGTGCATCGAAATATCCGCGAGTAAGAGACGCTAGCCCGAGGGTGCACTGTGCTAATGATCGCTTGTCTAATACATCATTGAGTTTCTTCTCCATGGAAGTTTCACGAATTACACACGCCGACATAACTATCTATGTCCATGAACAGACAAAATGAGAAAAACAAATTCTCATAACAAGCAGGAAATTGTATTAAAAAGCCGACAGCTCTTAATAACACTGTTGAAGAGAAATATCTATTTCAAACGTTCAAACAATAATTGAAAATAAAATTTAAATAAATAAATTTGAATTTTCCCAGCCTTTCTTTCACCAACGGGGGAGCCTCCAAGGCCCATAACAAGTTTGCATTTTTTTTTATTATTTTTTATGAAAATAATTTTAAAATATTTCACAGTTTGTCAGTTTACGGTCCAACTGACACTGTTTTTTTAATTTGATTCGAAATGCTGAATGAGTTAATAATGAAAAACTAAACCCGTGGACCTTAGAGACCCTTCCGTTGGTATTGCTAGGATTAAGAATGCAATTGAAGTTCGGAAACCAGTTTTTACAACTGCAATATTGCAATAATGCCTTGATAATCATACCTTCATAAAGACAGATAGACAGACAGACAGACAGATACGCCACGGGTTCGAAACATTTTCCCCTCGGGCTCCAATTATATATCTTGCGGAAAATGATGCGTTTCTTTTCCTTACGGTCTTACTAATAAACCGTGTATAATTTTTATACGAGACTTATGCAGCGTTTAGACACAAAATGTTACTAATAAACCATGCATAAGCGATGGATGTATAAACAGTCTGTAACTATACAATGGGAATTGCTTTGCAGTAGTTATATACATGAAACCCCATGTTTAAGGAGTGGATCAGGACAGCACGTTTGCATATCTACTTTTTATGTTAGGTTAAGTTCTTTTCAAACTGAAATGACGAGTGAAGCGTACAGTTAAAATTACTCTAACTTAACCTAACCTAACCTAACCTAACCTAACCTAACCTAACTTAACATAAAAAGGAGATGTGCAAACGTGCTGTCCTGATCCACTCCTCTTGTTTAAGCGTTGTATATAGAGAAAAAATGGCCGCCCCTCTAACAGATGTTCGTAATGAACTGTCATTTTATGATGATGAATGCCTTGTAACCATAGAAGAACACACCAAAGAGCACAGAATAAGTAGAATAATATTACTTTAGCTTGTACTCTTTGACCAAAATATAGTGTGGTAATCGATCAGAGCCAGTTGTACTATCGATACTTTAAACAGCACACTAGAGCGCTCTACCGGATGCAATAGGGAACCTCAGATATTCTATTACCTTTCGTAACGAAATAATGACGAAACTATGACGTAGCTGTGTTAACAGTTTGTTATACACGACATATGTAGTGATTATTAGTAAGGAATTTACACACGACTTATAAACGAGCTACTCTTTGCATAAGTATAAAACAGTTAAACGTCTGTATATAGAGTTTTTATTAGTAAGACTGTTAATGTATAATATACTATATATTTCTTAAATTTAGATTCTCATCTATTCTCTCCTATTGTAATGTATTCTATTCTATCCTATTTTTTTTACTTCGTTATCGTGTATTTTATTCTGTTCTCCCCAATTTCATTTTGTTTTATTGCATTTCATGTATCTTGCCTTTTTCTTCAGATTGCAATAATTTAGGATAAGATCCAGAGAAATTATTTGTGACATACTCGATTCCGCTGCAATGTGACGAAAGCGTTACGTCTCATGTCAAGCGCTGTTCTTAATTGCCAGCGCTTCACATTAACTCCTGTACAACAACAAAGGCGTCTCCCCCTTGTTACACGCGTCTTCCCTTTGCTCGCGTCGCAAGATAAAAGAAAATCGTGACGCTTGTCAGCGAAGTAGGGACGGGGGAAATCTGCCGGAGTGCTCGTCCATTTCATATTCCAGCACCGCCATTTTTAACCTCGCTTCACGAACTTTCACACACACTTGGCGAACGTAAATGAATCAAATTTTTATTTCTGTCTTCTCACTTTACTATGTCTGCAGTGGAAGGTAGAAAGTGAAATAAAAAAGGCGGATTAAGGAGGGAAAACTCGGTTGGAATTTTGTGTGTTGGCGACCCTGAGCTCCGGCACTTGGTTCTGCGATCCAATTTGTCGCTAAAAGCTTTACGTTGTAGTAGAAGTATATTACTCTATCGTCAATCGGAGGTCTTGAGACCTCTGGGGCAGTGAGGAAGCCCCACAATTTGAAGAGACAGGTGACACGAGCGGGGAGTGTTGTTGAACCATTACCGCATTAGGGACCAAAACAACACACTTGCCAAGTAAACAAACTCCCCCCGCTCCGCACAAACAGTTCACTATAGCTCTATGTTTGTGAAACAAACTTGGGTGAAGTGTCAGAGAAGTGCTCCTCAAACTTCTTCATCCTCGAAACATATCTCGTACGAGAGACGCAAACACGGTACTCCAAGCAACTACTTTATCAGAGCAATAGTACTCCATGAAAAACAATTGATTTATTAGATGAGAAGCTGGAAATATGGGCTACCATTTTGTTTTCCTCATAATAATGGAAAATGGTGTGACATATTGCTTGGAAATCTTCATTGACATACAGAGTATTATTCATATACAATTTTTTCAGTCTTAAAAGTGAATAGTTGCAATAGATATTTGCATATAATTACTTTTTGAAAGTAAGGCGAACTGGTCCTCTACAGGTAGTAGGGTCTAAATATGGGCTACCACAAAAATTTTAAAATAAAATTGGAAAAAAAAAAAAACAAAGAAATATAAGTAGGAAACCTGTGTAACATCAATGGTAACAAATAATCTGTAACAAATAGTGAAAATACGGGATGTGTTAATGTGCTGGTAATATGGGCTACCTTCCCATATTTGGTACATAGCGGTAGCCCATATTAGCAGCATCGACTTATGGAAGTTTCTAAGATCATGTATGGCAATTGTCCTAAATAAATATTACTCTTATGCCATGTGATAGAGCTATTCTTCATCAGTGCAACACATCAAGCGTGATTTCTAAACACGAAATATATATATTTTTTTCAATAAAATTTAAACTACATATCTACAAAAACTTTGAAATTCATGAAAATCACAAAGAACACACCACATCCACACCACAAAGGCAACTGATTTGTCTCTTTGTGCACGCAGACTGATGGACACGAGATGTACTTTTTAGAGCTTTTTCGCTAGGTAACAACACCTGTGGAGTAACGGCTAGCGTGTCTGGCCGCGAAACCAGGTGGCCCGGGTTCGATTCCCGGCCAGGGCAAGTTACCTGGTTGAGGTTTTTTCCGGGGTTTTCCCTCAACCCAATATGACCAAATCCTGAGTAACTTTCGGTGCTGGACCCCGGACTAATTTCACCGGCATTATCACCTCCATCTCATTCAGACGCTAAATAACCTGAGATGTTGATAAAGCGTCGTAAAATAACCTACTAAAATAAAATAAACAACACCATATACAGTAAAAAACGAGGTAGCCCATATTGCCACTCCTAGCCCATATTTCCACCTTCTCCTCTATTAATATTATTGTACTAGCTAACAAGAATTAGCCAATAGAAAGTTAGCACATTGTTACAATAATAATAATACAACGATATTAAAAGAAAAATGAGAAAAATAAAAATAGTAATTATTATGGTAAATATTTTACAGTTATGCAAATTGTAAGTTAATGAATTTAATGGATCAAATTTATTAAAGTAGAGATTGACAGTTTTAATGCATCTGGACAGTGAAAATGTAGAATAGTTTTTGAGTTCTCATATCTTTCCTAAGAAGACGAAAGCTAAGGTTGTTTATTAAAGTTACACTGATTTAGGTCTATCACCTTTAAGGATCTTGAATAAAAATACAGAATCAAGATTTTAGCGTCACGCCAAAATCTTGATGTATTACTTACTTGAAATGTCAGGATGACGATGATGAAACTCGTCTGCAACTTCTCTTGTTGTCCTGCGATTATCTCCACAGAGCAGTACCACAGTCTAGTTATTAAATAAATTTAAAATAAATTTATATATCTTCTCACCATTCGTGAGCTGCCACAAGGGACAAAGAGTACTTAACCATAGAAATTTTTACAAGTTCATGAAAAACCATTTATCTCGTTTTAACAATGAAATTCCTACAAGTACATAACTGCATTTTTTTTTTTTTTTTTTTTTTTTTTGAGATTAGTGAAAATATACCTACAGTCACGAAGCTCAATATGTAATAAATATGGATCCATAGATAGTTGCTAAGCACTAGGATCGCTACTATGGCCTCTTTACAGACAATGCAAAATAGTACCTGCACAGTCTGTTGTTCCTAGCAACCTCAACAACTCAAGCTTCGTGACTGTATATACTAGACTGTGGCAATACTAGCTCCATAAGCTTTTCAGGAGGCAACATGATCTCTTAAACTTTCAATGAATATCAATATCACAACTGAAAACAGTAAACAATAATGCTATCTTCTTCATTTCTTATTCAACTCAAAATAATAACTCAATAGCTTCAAATAATAAATGAAATAAAACACAATAATTATTCCAGTTTTACAATTAGAAATGTCTGCCATTTGTCAACTGACCTCTGTGCCACACAGTATAGGTATATGTTGTATATTTGAGTCACTGGGCAGAAATATGTACGAACATAACTATATTTTCGTTGGATATTTTCTAATTAAGCCGCTTCACTTCTAACAGAATTCCAGATTACAGATTGATGTTCAAGTTTTGAGGTCATTAATGTAAAATATTAAAAGTTAATTAGGCGCAGATGGCGAAGATATAATGATAATGATTGTAGGCTAGTAATAATAGCCAATAATAATAGTTATTGTAGGGTTGTCTGTATTTAATAAAAATTAGTTATCGGTATTTGCATTTACGTTTGATTCATAATTGATGAAATAGCATAGCTCTCATGTAATCTATACTAATAATAAATCTGTAGCCGAAATTTTTCTGGTAATTTTAGATTTTCCAAAAATAATTGGTCCTAACATGTATAATTAACCACCCTGAAACCGAAAACCGCTTTTTTGAAATTTTTGTTTGTATGTATGTCTGTCTGTCTGCATGTATTTTACCTTTTCACGCGATAATGGCTGAACGGATTTCGATGAAAATTGGAATATAAATTATGTTCGTTGTAACTTAGATTTTAGGCTATATGGCATTCAAAATACATTATTTAAAAGGAGGGTTATAAGGGGGCCTGAATTAAATAAATCGAAATATCTCGCTTATTATTGATTTTTATGAAAAATGTTACATAACAAAAGTTTCTTTAAAAATAATTTGCGATAAGTTTTACTCCTTGAAAAATTTTGATAGGACATATATGTAATGAGATAAATGAGTTTTAAAATTAAAATAACTGTCATCTAAGGCCGTATAATGAAATAAAAAACAAATGACTTCGTCTATAAGGGGCCTTGGACAGCAACAATCGAAAGCTATGAAAGATAGCCTACAGAGAATGTGTCTGTGCTTGTATGAAGTAATATCGGAAGCTAAATTAACCGATTTGTATAATTAATTATTATTTCACCATTGGAAGGTGTAGTTTCTCTAGATGGACATAATGCTATAATGTTATTAAAGTAACTTTTGATATAATATAATGTAATGTAATGTAATGTAATATAATATAATATAATATAATATAATATAATATAATATAATATAATATAATATAATATAATATAATATAATATAATATAATATAACATAATATAATATATGTAATATTATATAATATAATTTAAGTTATTTGAAAGGTTCAGAACCATAGTGGGCCAAACGCCATTTACTGAATACGTAGAAAACAAGGGTTAAAATTAAGTTATTACCATAATTCAATGGAAACCTATAACAAGTGAAATAAAATATACACATTAAATCTAAATGATGTCAATGTTCATTAAACTATGGTTGCATGTAATAAAAATTAGAAACATGTTAAAGGAATTTTCATTGCACCAATGAGTGGTCTCTGGACCAAAATGATCGCATTTTAATTATTTGGATGCAATTTAAATTAAGTAACATATTAAACGATTTATCCTTCTGTCAAACACGAATGTTCCCTGGATCAAATGTCTTATTTTAGTAATTACTTTATATTTATTTCTAACGGGTGCAGCGGAGCGCACGGGTACGGCTAGTAATAATAATAATAATAATAATAATAATAATAATAATAATAATAATAATAATACTTACAAATGGCTTTTAAGGAACCCGCAGGTTCATTGCCGCCCTCACATATGTCGTGGATGAAGGGTGATCCTCCAGCTTGGGGATTGGGCGAAGGGCTAACAACCCATCACCGTAGAAAACAGCTTGTTACGAATCCATACAATAAGCCTCAGAATGGAACTGATTCTCTGGCACAACCACAGCAAAGGAATAATAATAATAATAATAATAATAATAATAATAATAATAATAATAATAATAATAATACAATGTCGTGAGAATCGGAATGTTGCGTAAGATGTATGTGAAAACATCGGACATTATTACTCCGTAATTTTTCCACAAAATTGAAGTTTTTTTTGGGAGGGGGGGAACAACCGTAGTCCAAAAACCACTGCCTGCTGGATCACATCCTACGGCTGCTTACACTGCCTGCTCAATCAACGCTTATGCTTGAGTAAACGCTAGATAGTAGGAAGTGACTTTGCATATACTGATGATGTTAATAGCGTTTACAGTGACTCTACGAATACAGTGTGGCCATTGGGGTTGGGAAAGCTCACCCGCCGCCATTAAGATTCCAAACACACTGAAGACTCTTACGGAGCTAACACGAAATTGTAATCAAATACTCATGTATTCACAACTATTGACACGCAAGTTCTTTAAATAAGAATAAAAGTATATCGTCGTCGTCTTCTTCCTAACAAGTATTAGGCCAAGTGGCCTGTTACGGTCTCAAACAAGAATTTTCAGTCCATCTCTTCTTTCGACGGCCTAGAGATCTTTTGCCATACGGATGGTAATGAAACAGTGCTGTTGGAATTCTGCATCGATTCATTCGTTCGAGATGACCCTTCCACTGAAGTTGATATTTGCTGATGAACTGCATAATGGGTTCTATTTGAAGTTCTTGCATTATGCCCTCATGTTTTTATGATCCCAACGAGTATATCCAGCTGTTGCTCTCATAAACCTCATCTCACTTGCTGTTATTCTACTGACATCTTTATTTTTCACAGTCCACACTTCACTACCATAGCTTAATACTGGCTGTGCTAAGGTTTTATACAAGCCTATTCTTGTGTGTATTTGTACTAGTGAAGGTTTCATGATTTTATTAATGATCCCCATTGTTTTATTATATTTACATATTTTTTCAGCAATATCTACTTCATCATAAGGTGATAGTGTATAGCCAAGGTAAGTGAAGGTATTTACTCTTTCTATTATTTTATTATTCAAACAGATTTAACTAGGTAAAGGGAATTTCTGAGAAAATGACATGATTTTCGTTTTTTTAATATTAATTTCCATGTTATATTTTTCACTGACCACATTTAAATTGTGTACTGAATATTGTAAATCATCTTCAGTTGATGCCATGAGAACTAAATCATCAGCGAAAAGTAAAGCATCAAGCTGCAAATTTCGATTAATTGGAATAAATCCATGGCGTGTCTGTCGCCAATCTTGAATGATTCTATTTATATGTATAATGAACAGAAGTGGTGAAAGGCCACAGCCTTGTCGTACTCCACTATAAATGGGTCGCCGCTGTGAAAGTTTATTGTTGCTTCGAATTGCTATGATGGTTGTTTTATATATGTTGTAAATATTTTGTATAATCTGTTGAGGCACTTGAACATCTGCCAAAATCTGAAATAATTTATTCCGATTAACTTTATCAAAAGCCTTTTTAAAGTCAATGAATGCCGTATGCGTTTCTAGATTAAATTCTATATGTTTCTCAACCAGTAATTTCAATGCAAAATATCCATCACAACAGGATCTTCCTCGACGAAAACCATTTTGTTCCTCACTGATAATATTGTCGTAATGTTTATTGAGTTTGTTTTTTAAAATATTTGCATAAATTTTATATCCTGCATTCAATAAACTTATTCATCTATAATTATCCGTAATTTTCAAATCTCCTCTCTTATGTATAGGGATTACAATAGATTTGGTCCAACTTTCTGGAAATCCTTGTCCCTCCCATATCAAATTTAAAAATCTAAAAAATCTTTGTAGAAATTTATGGCTAGCATATTTAAATAATTCATTATTTATTAAATCTTCTCCTGGAGATTTATTGTTTTACAATTTAGCCAAGACCTCTCTGGGCTAGTAACCCATTGAGAGTCATTTTCACATTGCTTTCAAGTCTCAACAGAAGCCTCTAAAGTATATAAAAATAGAAATATTACCTGTCATATGTGCTTCCTGTGCTCTGATGTGAAATAATATATGCCCGAACTGTAAAATTAGGTTATGTTAACTGGCATGGGGATACGAAAAGTTTTATTATTTTTATAGTTTCGAAACTGAATCTGGTAGAGTATACAATAAACACATATATTCCCAGTTAAGATAATTATTGAATAACAATACCATATAATTGCAGTAAAAAAAAAAGAAATACATAGGCTACACCAACAATTTTGGGAATTGTGGTGGAGGTGACCAGTCTACGAAGCGCACTTCTCGAGTTAGGATCGAGCGAATCCGTCCGAGCACGGTTTTGGAATAGCTTCCTCGATGAATTAATACCCTAGCGGTCGCTTTTCTTTGGAAAGATAAGATAAGAGTTTGTGCGTTGATAAAACTTCAAACGCAAGAAAGCTGTGAAACATGTTCACCTATAATGCGTTAGCATTTTCAACTGATATGCCGTCCATCGCTGTGGAGTAACGGTTAGCATGCCTGACCGCGAAACGAGTGTGCCAGGGTTCAAATACTGGTTAGGACAACCTGGTTAAGGTTTTTTTCCCGTTTTTTCCCTAAGTCCATTAAGAGTAAATGCTGGGCAACTTTCGGCGATGGACCCTGGATGCATTTTTGCTGGCATTATCACCTTCATATCATTTAGACGCTAGATAACCAGAGTAGCTGACAAAGTGTCCTAAAATAAACCGAAAATGACATGTCTATGGTAACTTCAAATGGAGTATAAACAACGTTGTTATATATATATATATATAGCCTATATATGTATATGTATATATATAGCCTATATATATGTATATGTATATATATAGCCTATATATATATATATATATATATATATATATATATATATATATATATATATATATATATATATATCGAGTTGATTGCTGGTGGCAACTAAAAGGATTAGTAATTTAAATTTAAATTTTAATTAAAAGTGGTCTTATAGCTTAAAAGTTATTCACTGTGCAGGATGGTGATATTTTTGTAGAAATAAATGTATTGATGTCAGCAATTGTAAATAGGAATAATCTTTACAATGAAAACGTGACAACACGGCTTGATAATACAAGTATTGATATATGTAGATTCTTTGATAATAATAATAATAATAATAATAATAATAATAATAATAATAATAATAATAATAATAATAATAATAATAATAATAATCTTATTTCTGCGAGCTGAATTCGAAAATCGCAATTAAAAAGTTTAATTCTTTAATTAATTGTAAGGATATATATATATATATATATATATGTGTATATATATATATATATATATATATATATATATATATATATATAACATAAATCTTGCCGCTAGGGAACTAATTCACCGCGGCGACTATACTCAAACATGCGTCTCCCACCACATCTGCTAATCCCCATTTCAGTTTGGTTGATAGGCCTTCCCATCTACTCACACTCTTCACCATCCGTGAAGGGGAAGATGCTACTATAGATCTTACTGACGTTCAACTAATTGACTTCGAACATTGTGAAAATTCTTATTATTGAAAATGTTTACCGGTAATCTATATTTCGAAAGCCTATACTAGGCGTTTATATTTCATTTTATTGTTGTTTTTATCAGCTGGCACATTAAAGAACTACTGACAAGAGAAGATAAATGTTTTCTTCACCGCTAGTTGCTACTCTTCGGCATACACAACGGGACAATCTGTACTGTGTCACTTCCCCCTGACTTCATAATACAAACTAATATTCCTTAATTTAATTAATTGTTAGTTGAAAATATTGTAAGAACGACACTAAAATATACTGAAACATGCAATTGCCAAACATCTGTGTCACTGTATTTCATATCCACTTATGTACTTTATTTAATATTTTATTTTCTTTTATGTACAACTGGGGGGGGTGCAGGTATAAGAGGTAACAGCTACCGTTCTGTTAATCTCGGACTCAGGGCAAGCAGAAGGGGAAAGAAATGCCTTCGCATCCTCTCAACTTGTATGAAATGTCGTTTAGGAGCGCAGTGCACTATTGAAACTTTCACAGTCATGTACCCACATCCTTTCTGTTTTGAACTATATACAGCGTTCCAAGTTTCTACTTCGTTCGACTCGATGACAAAGATGTTTCTGTATTACACATTTTCGTTACCTACATCAAACTCCTACATATGTCACCTCTAAGAAATGATCGTGTAGACGTAATTGTACAGCTGTCAAAAGAAAAAGTGGCCGCTCTCCTGAAACAAAGTTCCCTTCGGGTATCTTCGCTACAATTCGGAGACAGGCGATGTTACATGTTGTTGCACCACGTAGCCTGATATCTACAGTTATAATTGAAGTATTCTGTGTGTTATTCGATAGCGTAATGGTAGCGTTCAGGCCTCTTATTCATGAGGTCCTGCGTTCGACTACAACCTCGTGCTTTTTATGTTCTTTTTTGTTCTGTTTTTGAGAGAGACAAACTATACATAATGCCTCCTTTCTCTTTTACGATTATTTTAGTAATTAACATCAGGTTCATTAATATATTATGCCATGACTTTATCATTATGATATTGTGGCTGCAAATGGAAAGAAAAAAGATTTTATTCTCAATAAAAATATCTTTCGTGGCATAAACAAAACAAATTTACTGGCGTCGGCCTTAAAACATTCAAACAATCAAGCGTTCAAAAAACAAAACAAAAAGCCACAATTAAATATTAAGTGTATCTTCCTCTTATCTCGATCATCTTGCAGTCGAGTGGGCATGGAATTGACTAGTCTTTGCAAATAGCGACTGTTCTTAGACATGATATACCAGGCATTCTGAACATACGTACATAAGTGTTCTGTCCATGGGCAGGTCTTTCATTGCAAACCCAGCAATCTCCAATCTTTCCTATTTTCTGCCTTCCTCTTAGTCTCCGCATATGATCCACATATCCTAATGTCGTCTATTATTCTTTTCAATCAGAGACCCAACCAATTCCTTTTTCTCTTTCTAATCAGTTTCAGCATCATTCTTTCTTCACTCACTTTTTCAAACACAATTTTATTTTTTTTATTCTGTCTGTCCACTTCACATACACTGTTCTTCTCCACATCCACATTTCAAATGCTTCAATTCGTTTCCCTTCATTTCGTCGTGTCGACCTGGTTGGCAAGTTGGTATAGCGCTGGCCTTCTATGCCCAAGGTTGCGGGTTCGATCCCGGGCCAGGTCGATGGCATTTAAGTGTGCTTAAATGCGACAGGCTCATGTCAGTAGATTTACTGGCATGTAAAAGAACTCCTGCGGGACAAAATTCCGGCATATCCGGCGACGCTGATATAACCTCTGCAGTTGCGAGCGTCGTTAAATAAAACATAACATTAACATTTCGTCGTAATGTCCATGTTCCTTCCCCATACAATGCCACACTCCACACAAAGCACTTCACTAGTCTCTTCCTTAGTTCTTTTTCCAGAGGTCCGCAGAAGATCCTTCTTCTATTAAAAGCTTCCTTTGTTCATGTTTGCAGTTTTTCTTGGGTAACATCCGTTTGCTTTCCGCACACCACTATCTCTTTCGCATCTTATTAAATGCTAGGGGGCCCAAGCGTGGAGATGAGGAGAGTGGATTTGACTAATTAGGCCCTCCGGACTTCACCGAAAGTCACGGCAATTGTTAAATATTAATTCTATCAGGATGTTTGACCCGATCAGAGACCGGGAAATCTCAATTAGCCTTTGCCCCCCGCATCCTGGACTAGCTTCTACGAATCATCAGAAAATCTTAGAGTGTGATTGGGCCAATTTTTCCGAAAATATTTCCACACTTTTGTCCTCGTAGCTCAGCGGACGAACGTCGGAATTTAGATGTTAACGTTTCAGGTTCAATTCCTCGTTACTTCTTTTCATTTTATTGTGGTTGAAGATAGTATAATGTAATAATACAAAAAGAAAAACTAATACCAGTATTATGCAACTTGATTTTTCCAAACCTAATATTAAGTTTATGTTATTTACATCGCTAAAGAACGATTACAATATAAATAACTTGAATATTATTTATACAGTATCACTAAAGAACGATAACAGAATATAAATTATAAATATCGGTTTGTTTAATTAATATAATATATTATATAATACGTATTTAATTATCTAAATAAAATAACCTATTTTACAATAATAATTACTTACATTATATATATATATATATTGTAATAATTACTTATATAAAATACAGATTATTTATATTGCGAAAGAACAATAACAATATAAATAACTTGAATATTATTTTATAATGCTAATGAAGGAAAACAGAATATAAATGATAACTTGAATATTATTTATATCGCTAAAGAACGAAAACAATATAAAAAACGTGAATATTATTCATATCAAAATTTCACAGATTTATTACAGATGTATTTAAGAAATTGTAGAAGAATACTAATAGTACCAGTATCATATTTATTCTTCTTGGAGCCGAATTTGTAACTTTTAAAAGTGTGGTTACTATGTTGAAGTGTATGTGTTGCAACGGATGCTTGATTTGTTATGTATGTGAGTCAGTTATGGGATGCTTGATGTCGTCGCAATGTCGTAATTATAGTTTGATTGTGTTTGTGTGACTATTGTGTATTAATTTATGATGTATGGCACGGAAAGCTGCATATTTGTGTTGTAGAAGTGTTACGTATGTGTTTTTAATGTTTTTGTATGTTTCAAATTGATAACTGATATTTGTTTTGCAATCGCAATGCCTAATTTACGGATTGTTTATGTTTTGTTTACATCTCGTAAGCTAATTTAATTTGCTTTTCCATTTCTCTTTATGCTTATCTTTTTTGTGTATAAAACTATAGCCCTAACATACATATGTACAATAGGGCTAACCCCCATTGGAGATGCAATAATAATTATTATTATTCATATCGTTATAAAACGATAACAGAATACAAATGATGACTTGAATTTTATTCATATCTCTAAATAATGATAACAAAATATAAATAACGTGATATCCATAAAGAACGATAACTGGATATAAATGATAATTTGGATATCATTTACATCGCTAAACGACGATTAAAAAATAAAATGAAAACTTGAAGAAGGCCCAAACCCACAACCTTTGAATCATTAAACAAGCACTCTACCGCTGGTCTACGAGGCGTAAATATGGAACACTTTCATAGTTCCGGAACTGCTTGTACTAGCACATGCATCGTGTAACATCGCCGCGACCCGAAGTGGACTTTGAAAATATTCGCTGTTCACGAGTGCGGCCACTTTTTTTTTTGACAACTGTACATTAAAAACTAATTCCATCACTGGAAAACAAAAGGCCTATTTGTGCTGAAGAGTTTAGTGATGTTCAGTTTTCTGCTTAAAAAGCATCTTTATTTTTATATTGATTCTGGATAATCTCGCAGTTGATACAGCCTTGTTAAATAACAGTTTAGAAACAACATTACACAGGGTTTGAATACTGTCACTACTTTGTTTCTTTACCCATTCAACTTGATTTGAACCTAAAGTCTGTATTACGATATTGCCTTGATTCTTTTTACAATAAACCACGTGGTTTGCAGTGATACTTGAGCTCGCCAGTACTGGTCTTCAGCATGTGTTTCAGACGTGAGTGAAGCTTTGTAGGAGGTGCGTCGGTTTCCAAGGAATCTGCTTCGAAAATGGAAAGGTCATTGTGCTAGCACCAGCCACCAGCACATGAAGAAGAAAGTGAGTCTTAGAACTATGGTAAATAAACTATGTAGAATTAAGTATACTCAGCATATAATGTAGTAATTTTTCACATACTTTAATTAGCGGATTAAGAATATATACAAGTATCGAGTTTGTATACGAGTACAATAAGTAGACTATTTACGTATTCATCGGTACAATAAGTAAGTTGTTACTTGCTGGTCCCTTCGAACTTCTAACGATATCATAGTTTCATATTATATTCACAATTAACTCGTGCTTTTTCTCTCGCTTTCCATTTTTAGAAAATTTTGAAGTACCTGTTTGTCTTTGTTTTTTTTAACAGATTTGTATAATTTTTATTAATAATATTTTTCAGTAATTGACGTGTTATTATTATTATTATTATTATTATTATTATTATTATTATTATTATTATTATCATTACAAAATCTCTTAAAATTTACAAATAATCCTATTACACCAAAGATGTGTTAGGGTTGCAGTTACAAAAAGTAATAAACCAAACATAATATTATTTATTTATTTAAACTTCACCACCAACAGAAGCAAACTTTCAATTACAGGTGGCTTACATTGATACATTTGCAAAATACATAATAAGAAAAAAAATGAAACGAAGAAGGATACATAATAGATGCTAGAATATAATATTGAGTTAATGTAGTGCCAAATGTCAATATAATAATGCAAAATTATTTAAAAACTAAAGTAAAAACATTATAATATACTTATTCATAATTTAAATATCTAAAGAAATACAATTCTTTTTAATATTGTATGAAATTTTTTAATTGATAAACTGAAATCTAATTGAGAATCACAGTTTAAAGACAGAGAGTTGTAAGTAATACACATAAAAACAATGCAGAGTTCTTGAAGAAAACAGTAAAGTTCTAGGAATTGGAATAACAAAAGTTGTCTATGACGTAATTGGTTTTTTTACGTTGAACTGAAGGAATTTAAGAAAATCACAGTTATGCAATTTACCGTTAACAGTCTCATAGAGTAAAATTTGGCTATTTATTAATCGTCTACATTCTAAAGTTTTATAATTAAATTCAAACAGTAACTGATTATATGAAATATGCTTTTCATAAGACGACACGGGATGTTTTTTAAAATATAAGTAACGTAAAAATCTTTTCTGTATCCTTTCTATTTGCATCTGATGGGAGTGGACCATATTATAGACGCATACTCCAGCTTACTCCTAACTAGAGTTTCATGTAAAGTATTCATATGTTTAATTTCTTTTGTATTTCTGATTATAAGTCCTTATTTTCTATATGCAAAAACTACCAAGTGATTTAAGTGCTTTTTAAAACATAAGTTATGTGTAAAATAAGTACCCAAATCCTTAAATGATTCTACACTAAGTAATTTCACACCATTGATTTCATACGAATTTTTAGCAATTGTCTAATTTTTAGAATGCGTTATAAAGCAACATTTATTAGGATTTAACAGAAGAAAATTGTCAATACTCCATCTATATAGTCTGTCCAAATCATGTTGTAGATCAAAAGCGTCTTATTGTTTGTCAATACATTAATCAGCATATAATAAACATTTAGGGTGCTATTCATAGACATTTCGCTAGTCCGCGCTACGAGCGTGCTAAACTAGCCCCGGCTATCGACTGATTACTTGTACAGGATTCATATCATATCATATCGCTAACACTGGTTTATGAATACGAAAAACGTTAGTTCGCTGATCATCCACCGGAAGCCCAGGCTAAGAATGTCTGAATATGGCCCCTAGAGTGCAAAACCTATTTAGAAAAGTCAAATACGTTTATGATCTTTTAAATATGGCAAATGAGACTGAGATAATGTCCATACAGTATTTATAATAGTAAGGTCTAACAAACATTTTGAAATGGGGAGAATACTATTGATGGCATCATGGCAGAAGGTCGTATCAACAAAACAAGACCTTTACATTAGAGCCATTTAAATATGGAATAATTTTTATGTCCTTGTCTACATAACAAGGTACATTCTTTGATCCTTCCTCATGTCCATTGTAATTTTTAAACGTTTGTTTTCATACATAATTAGTTTCTATTAAAATATCTCAATAACGCTGCATTTATTGATACGCCCTTCTGGCATGATGCTCTCGATATGTATTGTTACATTCCTATAAATACAGTATGTTAATTTATATGTTTATCTTCAGAAAATTGGGGGAATTAAAATAGAAGAATATAACAGTTTTTTCGTTACATTTGAAGAGAGAATCATTTTCGTTATTAATATGAAATCTTTGGAAGTAGGAACCAAATTTACCACGGCTGATAGAAATAGAGTAAAAATGTAGTTGGGTGCCAGTAATTTATATTTAACCCGATCTGAAGCCGTGGCAGAAAACTGCTCTCTTGTTAACGATCCTGAGGTAATATTTATCCAGTGGTCAACCCACTTCTCTATCATGTGCTTTTTTAGTTGTTCTTTCATGGACGAGAAAGGACACTTGGAATAAGCAGTCTAAACTAGAAGATGCTGCTCTTTGGCAAGCTGGTCCGTTCTGTCATTGCCGGTGGTTCCAGCGTGTCCTTGTACCCATATTAGGGATGAGCATCGGCAGACCGTGGTCCTCCAACCGACTACCTGTACAGCAGATTTTCTTAATTTTTAATACTATATGTATAATATTGTAATTATTCTAATCCCATATTTCTAATGTATAAAAGTAAATCTTAAAACAAGGTTCTTTAATTTTTCCAAACTCATCGTTTTTTGTGCCTGTCCGGATTAAGCAAAGTCAGGTTTACCGGAGTCCGGAATAACGAGGTTTCACTGTAATTAAAAATCACCGTTGTGGACAAACCGAGGTGAAGGTGATAGCCTTATTAGCGTCAAATCGCCAAGCCTACCCGCGATCCTCATGAACTCTTGCTTCAGTGTTCGTGCACGATGCAACGAACTCTAGCCCACTGAGTCCGAACAGTTGTTCTCCCTCACTAGAGGGATGTATACGGAATGAACCAAGGTAATTCCAGGTAGGAATGAACAGTTCAACTCTTATAAACAGCTGATGGGTGAACGTCAGAGCGCTCTTCATTTTTTCTTCCCTACTTCTTTCCCCTCGTAACTTCACCGGGTATATTCATTCCGGAATTTATGTGTACCTTTTGCTAACCCATACGAGGCCAAAACGTGTTGTTGTCCGGAATTTGCATACGCTTCTCTGGACGAACGCTCCGCACTACCGTCATTATGCCGACGGAATATTACTACCTGTGACCGGAATGCTATTAATATGGTCAATCCCGACCAATTCATCCACAAGTCACTGTTTTCTGTGATTATCTAACAAATAATTAATTTTTTCTTCATATCGGGGTTAAATTTGTTGTATGGTTTGAATGCACTTTCAGAATGTAAGTTAAATGCTTCCGCTTATAAATGAAGGGTCAGGGGAAAAAACGTCCATGTCCACTTTTTGACATACTTGAGTTGTCTGTTGTTCTTCAGATGTACTACGAGCCTGACGAATCACCATGCGCTAGTAAGTAGGGTCCGTATTTCAGCTACCTGTAAACTGGAATGAAGTTGCCCGAGTCAAAGTATATGTGACGTCACAGCGCAGATACAGATACGTTCGTATACAAAATAGTTACGCATCCTCTGCTCTCTTCGTCTAGAAAGTGAAAATCGGGACGCAGCCATAGTGAGTATCTTATCGATCACTGTCCTTACTAGTCATATTAGGGCTATTTAAATAACTACACCTTTGTGGCTGATTGAAGATTCATTGTAGAGCGTGCGGAGAAAGTCGGGGATATTTGAACTAATATTTTTACTGTCAATATAGACAACATTAGGCCTACATATAAATTGTGTAAAATAAACCTAAAAGTGACAAAAAATAGTGTACGGAAAGACACTGAAATACCAAAAGGCACAGAAAGTGTGTTGAACGTAATAAAAAAGAACAAGTGCCGTAAAAATCTAAAAATTATGACGATATTAACTCGACGTTTAGCATGGATTTGTGTAGCTACCATGATGTTCAATGTCAACATCCCAATTAATAAATTGAATAATCTCCATGTTAGGGAATTTCTAGAAAGTTGCATACAAAATTAGTGGGTTTTCAGTGATGAGCTAAAATGCAATATCTCAATAAAACACGAAAAAATATCACACAATAGGAATATCTTGTACTACATCATGCACCAATAACGTCATGTGCAATTGAAAGAATTTCTTGCAATATAAAATAATTTCAAGCGACATTCGCATATGTTCAAGTTCCGTAACTTACGAATGCACGTTATTATTCACTGCAAAGATCACGACGAAAATGAACATCAAGGCTCAAGCATGTGTTTACCAGTATAGCTTCAGAATGTCGGGAGTTGACTGTAACCCACGAACACGCAGCGACGATGTGTTTGTTTATATCCTTATCCGTTGCATCATCTGTGTTCGGCGTACTACATACCCAATGTGTTTTTAACTTCAGTCTTTAGGTAGCTGGCATACGAAGCCTACTAATAAGCAACGTAATCCTTGTGAAACAGATTTGGAGATTTGTACTGCCGGTAAAGAACAGTTAGATGCCAACGCGTTGAAAAGTCATTTTCTCGCAACAACTTATTATGGACATCGACGTTTCTTTCCCCTAACCCTTCAAATTAGAACTATAACACGAACTGCCATGACACTGCTAATTTCTTCGATTTTTTTTCTACGTAATAAAAAAACTACAAGGAAAATCTTTTCATTTGATTGGGACTAACTATTTATTGTATGTTTTTTATTTCAAATAAATACACATTAATCCTTCTCTGATAATGGTTGTATTTCATGTGTTTTATTACCGGATAAAATGATTTGTTGACGTTTAATTACATATCTTCCCGACTGTAAATGTTGGACCTAGTCAATGTCAAGTTAACGCCGTCTTGTGACGTTTTGTTCTAAGATTGATTGTAATCGGCAATATTAAGCTTGTTTTTTTTCCAAACTTCTTTGAAATTCAGTGTGAGATAATGTAACGTAAAACAAATGAACGTTGATCGTAAGCCAACGGAACGTAACAAGTTTATTATTGTCAATAGTATTGACGAGGTTATTATAATACAACAATCCTTTCATTTCCATAACAACCAAAAAGAAAATCATCTAGTCTAAAAATATTGCTTGGACTTTATTGCCAAATTATCAAGTAATTATCTACAAATTGATTAGATAATCCTAGTTTAAATTGACGCCGTATCACATTCCTGACTTTGAAAGCAATCTTAACAACAATCATGAGCACGCATCACTCGTCAAGCGAACTCTTGTTGAGGGCAATCCACAACCTGCAAGAGAAGAGAGCGATTTTTCCCAGCGAGATTTCGAACTATATCTGCAAGAGGACTGGTTTGAACCGGAGGTTGGTGGCTCGACAGGTCAACCTGGCGTTAAAGATGGGCGTCGACTTAGGAATCCTCAGTAAGAAGGGGAGGGCTTACCAGCTGGAAGAATTCGGCCGTCACACCTCGAGGAAAATGGGCAACATAGGGTGCAACGGTGCCTCGCGGAAGCGAACGAGGGACTACAGCTGCCATAACAGGAGTCGAAGTCCCTCCCTCAACACCAGTTCTAGCACCTCCGTCAGCAGCTACAGCCAGTGCTCTGATCGCTATTGTAATTCTCATTAAACACTACTTCGGACGTAACTAGAATTTTGTACAACAAAATGATGATTACAATAAAATTTAAATATAAGGAGGCATAAATAATATATAGTGTGATTATTGACAAGTTTTTATAGAGTAGATATTGAAGGTAATTTCATACTTCAAAGTGTAGCTATCCTCCTGAATCCTGAAACATTTTTTTTTTATTTTTAAAGTTCAATATAATTCTACACTTCAAAAAGAAAACACTGACAGGAGGGAAAATGTTGAAAAAATTATGCAGGTTACACTTAGGGCATAAATGCAGGTATATTATACTACACTTCGGGTTTCTGCACATACATCTTAGGGTAAGGTTGCCTATATCGCACCACTTTAGCATTTATAATTTTTATTGAACAATAAAGTTTTTATTTTCTGCATTCCTTTACAGAGATACATTCCCAGAACATTTACCTTTCATTTAAAAAGGAATCCTTGAATTTGATTTAATATTTTTTAATTAAAATGACATTTTCGAAACACTTGTCAGTGGAGCCATTTAGGCAACTAGTTTCCTAAATATCACCTGCGGTTTCTTAAATCGCACTTCTTTATCTGCAGGGAACGGGATGAAGGGAAGCTTTTAATATTCAACATATTGAACAGTGTTTAATATGAATAATGTAATAAATGCAAATTACAAGTTTATTGAAGTTAATGAAAGAGAGTAACGCATTTTCAAATGAAATTGAAAAAATAGAGCATAAATTACCTAACATTTAAACTTCCTGAATGCGGTTTTTTTGTTAAACATTTGCCATGTGCTTCACCAGACAGTTCAGACTGTAAACTGCATCATCTTTCTCCGCGATTATCTCGAAGTCGCCTAAGAACTGCTTCATGATATAGCTGTCTGAAATGGTTTGAAGATAGAAATATCTAAAGTATTATGACGAGGAAGCTGAAACAGGAGCACACCATTTTCCCGAGATAATCTAGCTTCTAAATTTTTGGAATGGGTCGTATAGGTGGACATACAGAAGCAGCGCTTTTTTCTATGGCAGGTTTGAGTGACAAATAACGATCCTGGAGGAGCCCAGCTGATAATGTAGGATGCACTGTTTGATGTTTAAAAATTATCATGGGTGGGATAAAATAACTGGTGCACTTGTACAACACACACTTGTTGTATTAACGCCCGTTTCAACACTTGATATTGCACCCACCTGATGCATTCCTCGTTCAGTTAAAATTTTGGGGCCTTCTTTTGTACGGCTAGAATTACTGAAGTTGCTTATATCGCACCGGTGCGAATTAGGCACCTACAAAGTGGTGCAAATTGAGAAACTACGTCATAACTTATTATTTCCTTCCTTCTAGCCTATAATCACCATATGTTCGAAAATCCTACTAAGTTAAATGTTCTTTATTATTTCTTTAAACCAATAACATCTTAAGATTATGGATTCCTCTGCATACAAATCCGTTATTTAGTTACAAAATGCTAGCTAAATATACATCCACCTGAGCGATTATATTAGATACACTATTATCACGCTGACACAAAGAAGTAGCAGAAATCAAGTCACATGGTGGAAGTTCATATGGTGGATTGTAACAATACCACTAGATGCCACACTACTACAGTAACTTGCTTTAAACTAGCAGTGGTGCCATTTAGGAAGCGGTGCGAATTATACTACTCTACCCTATATCATAATCATGTATGAAGTACAGTATACTATACTCTGAGGACTCAGGAGGCTAAACAGGGTGAAAGTGAAATAGTCCTGCAGATTGAAAGGGCCGATAGTGTTCACTTAAATGAATATAAAACCTATATTACGTTTTGTGATTAAATGCACTTTTAATTAGAAAAGTAAGTTGGAAGTTTCAGCAGTCTGGCAACATCGTCACTAACACAGTCCCCTTCTCGTAATGCAGATGTAAGAGATCAACAACCCAGCCTACGTGAACACCCTCTCGCCTCCCTCTCTGGCTACAACGTTGCAATCTGGTTGCATCGTTCAGTGACTTAAATTTAGTGATTTTTAAATTAAATTTACACGAAGACACGCTATTGAAACAGGCCAGAGGGTGAAATGATCGTTTTTTGGATTTTCTATCGATATGGACAAAAGTCACGATCCTACTCGCAATAGTTAATGAAAAAGAGAGTTTTAAACATTTGGGAAAAAAGCATTTTATCTGAGAAAACTATAAACTTTCCACCAATATGATATTATACGTTTTGTGACATACAACATGAGCTATCCGCTCTGAAAATCTACAGCGTTATTTCACTTCCATCCTGTATGGTGTTGAAATGTTTAAGTACGAATTTCGTAAACATGTTTTGAAGTAAGAGTATCTTCCGCCAAACTTTAGAATACAGATAAGCAAACTGTTCCAGGCCAGGAGAAGCAAGTGAAGATTAGTGAAGGAAGATGATTATGTAATGTGTTCCGAATAATTACCCCTGGACCAAAGACTTTGGCTAGCTTACTAGGTGTTGTTACAAAATATCAAATTAAATTGATTAATGCGTTTAATCGACGAATAAAGACAAGTATTTGCCCTGGACCAAAAAAATATATACTTACTCTTGTAGGCCTACAAAAGAGTCATTGAATAGAAGGGAAGAAGGGAATTATTTTTCATGAAATAATTATCTTATAAATAATTTATCAAGGCTAACTCTTTTTTATTATTTTGAGAAATTTAATGCTACAAGTTCAAGGCTACTATTGGGCTCTTGCCTTTTCCACAAGTTTATTACAATAAATTATTATCTTTTAACAAACGTTCTAACGAACTTCTTCACCATAAGCGAAGGATGGTATGTTGTTGTTTACTACATTGTTTCTCTTTTAGTACGGTACTTGATGATTTCTAACTTTTTTCATAAGGTTCCCTTAACAATGGATTAGGATGTTCTCATAGAATTAATGAACTTTTGTCTAATTATTTGGACATAATCACAGAACTGAATGTTCCCCAAGTCTCCATAAAGTTGGACGTTTCGAGTATGATAGTCTGTACCTGTTATTGTTTGGCACACGAAACGTTGTATCCCATCTAGATGTTTCAGTGTCGTGTATGAGTTGTCGCCCAAATTTCACATGCATAGGTCATTGACGGACCAAATTACGTATTACATTAATTCATACGAGTTAAAAAGGGTGTTTCCGAGATGGTGTTACAAACTTTCAGGGATGATGGTGAAGGGCACATGTATCAATTTGAGATAAGAAACAATGGTCCGGAAATGACTGAGTCGAAAGTTATAAGCAAAAATAGTTGTGTGGAAATGGAATTGTAATTTGGCAACACGTGTCCTCCTCCCCTTAATCTTTGGAACAGTCGTGGTAAAATGGCATGGGCCGGATGTCTCCTACGTGGGTACTTGCCCCGATACAATCTGTGAGCTTGTCTACTGTTCCCATTGGCTCATCCGTATTCGAAAATCAGGTCTGCTTATTCCGCTCTCGTGTACTCCTCCAATTCACTAGGACTGATCGACTGGACACTGAAACTTGTGCACATACACTGCTGTCTACAGACGTGCATATCAGGACCTACCATGTCCGTTACACATTACGCTATCTGCATTGCTTTAGTGTAGTTTCCTGTCCCCACCCCTCAGACAGCGCATTGAATGGAGTACTGTAAGTAGACAACGTAAACAACATCAGATGAATACAGTATGTGTAAGATGTACAGATAAATGCACATAAATAAGGTGTACAGAGGAATAAAATTATTTAATTTCCACAGAACTAATTTTGCTTGTAACTTTCGATTCGGTTATTTCCGGACTAGGGTTCTTTATCTCAAATTGATATATGTGCCCTTCGCCATCATCCCTGAAAGTTGTAACACCACCTCGGAAACACCTGTAGATCTGGTCATTATGAGCTGTTTTTTTTCAAATATGTTTATTACACAAAAATGAGTTATTGAAAATTTTTAATTTTTCGAGAAAACTAACTGAAATGTGTAGCAATGCTGGGGTTTTCCCGAAAAACTAAACATTTTCAGTAGCTAACTGGTTGTGTAATAAACATATTTGAAAAAATCTGCTCATAATAACTTTATCTATAAGTCGTGTCAATTAATGTATTACGTTTCCTTCCACCCTATATTAAATTGTAATGTAATTATAGTCTTCATTCTCCCACTCGCTCACTTACATTAATTAATCAAATAATTAGTTCATGAATTTTTTATTTTAATTCGTGCACACAACGTATACAACCACACATTAAAATTATTTATTCTCTCATTTATGTATGTATCCATCCATCTATGCATTTAGCCTTTCACGTGTGAATTTAATCGGACATGCATTCATATATCAACTCATGGTTGAAAATATCCATCAAAGATTAATTTATTTATGCACGAATGCATCCGCACATGAATTAATGCTAGGGGCGTGATAGCGTCGCGATTAAGGCGTCGCGGGTTCGATTTCCGATAGAGTCATGGATTTTATTCATTGGTCTAATTCAGTGCTTCATAGAGTCCACTGCACTGCGCATTGCATTTTGCACGTGCATTAAAAAGGCAATACTGACGGGGTGTCAGCGCAAACTGTATAAGTGACGCCGAAATAAATAAATGTAAGTTACATATTTATTTATATTTGTTTTTTTTATTTGTAGAATAAAATTTAATAGTCTGGGACCTTGACTCATGCTATGATAAAAAGCTGCGTTGGTTTTACACTTAGGTTCAGACAAACGGAGAGAATTCGTATTTTTAGTTCTATATTTATGTACATACCTTTCAAAGTTATTAAGATTTCTGTGAAAATATTTTAATAAAATAAATTAATAAATTTATGCACTATCACCTTTACTTTTTAACTTCGCTCTAGAATATGCCATTAGGAAAGTTCAGGATAACACAGAGGGTTTGGAATTGAACGGGTTACATCAGCTTCTTGTCTATGCGGATGACGTGAATATGTTAGGAGAAAATCCACAAACGATTCCGGGAAACGCGGAAATTCTAGTTGAAGCAAGTAAAGCGATTGGGTTGGAAGTAAATCCTGAAAAGACTAAGTATTTGATTATGTCTCGTGACCAGAATAAAGTACGAAATGGAACTATAAAAATTGGAGATTTATCCTTTGAAGAGGTGGAAAAATTCAAATATCTTGGGTCAACAGTAACAAACATAAATGACACTCGGGAGGAAATTAAACGCAGAATACATATGGGAAATGCGTGTTATTATTCGGTTGAGAAGCGTTTGTCATCTAGTCTTCTGTCAAAAAATCTGAAAGTTAGAATTTATAAAACAGTTATATTACCGGTTGTTCTGTATGGCTGTGAAACTTGGACTCTCACTTTGAGAGAGGAACAGAGATTAAGGGTGTTTGAGAATAAAGTTCTTAGGAAAATATTTGGGGCTAAGCGTGATGAAGTTACAGGAGAATGGAGAAAGTTACACAACACAGAGTTGCACGCATTGTATTCTTCACCTGACATAATTAGGACCATAAAATTCAGACGTTTGAGATGGGCAGGGCATGTAGCACATATGGGCGAATCCAGAAATGCATATAGAGTGTTAGTTGGAAGGCCGGAGGGCAAAAGACCTTTGGGAGGCCGAGACATAGATGGGAAGATAATGTTAAAATGGATTTGAGGGAGGTAGGATATGATGGTAGAGACTGCATTAATCTTGCTCAGGATAGGGACCAATGGCGGGCTTATGTGAGGGCGGCAATGAACCTCCGGGTTCCTTTAGAGCCAGTAAGTAAATTAATAAATCTGTTTAATGTTGAAAACTTTGAAATGTTTAAACAACAATTCAGTTGAGTAATCTTTCTGCTTTTTAAAACACATTTTTAATACTTTTTTCTGTAGTAAAATTAACCGATATAGGTTGGTTATTTACAATTTTTGTTTTTATTAAGTAATATCTGACAGGAATGTGTTGAGGTAACTTGAATGTTTTTTTTTATTGACAGAAACATAACACTTAACATAAAACGTACCCTATTGATGTTTTTTCGTTGTTTTTTTTTGCGATGATAGCAGTTATATCAGGAGCAATAGTACGACTGACAGAAACCCTTAGAATATGGTTTAAATTAGCATCTGAAATACTCGACTGTTCTTGTACAGTAGTGGCAAAAAAACCGGACTGACGGAATAATCAAAGTCCCCGAAATGTGCCACTGCGCATGCCACGCCCGCATTCACAAGATAGCGAGTAATCTACTGAAATTGTTGGTAGTTTCGACTGCTGACGTAACCCATTTCGAAAGCCATTAGAAAATAAGCTGATAAAATTCATGTTCTGGGAATAATAAGTTAATTAAGTAGTAAAATATCGCTGCAATCGAAAAGTATTGGGAATAAATTTGAATAAGGAACAAAAAAAAGTTTCCTTTCCAGGCAGGATTCGAACCACGAAAATCTTAGTTACCAGTCTATCGTGCTGTCACTGTGAACAAGGCTCTGAAATCAGCTACAAGGGTCGGTCCGGTTTTTATTGCCACTACTGTACACTTGAGGATAGAAAAAAATCGTTGACATATACAAGTTGAGTAAAACTTAAAGTAAACAAAGTTAAGCTCGGTTCAGTGATCGATCCCACACAATTATCTTTACATGTTGTGCCAAACTGAGATTTTATTTATCTAATGTAGCCTAACCAAACATAACACGTATTTTTTATTTATCTAAACAACATTAGGTGTCGCGGTCTAAGGCATCCTACCTAGGACTCGCGTTACGGAATGCGCGCTGGTTCGAGTCCTCATGGGGGAAGAAATTTTCTCATGAAATTTCGGCCAGTGTATGGGACCGGTGCGCACCCAGCATCGTGATGCACTTGGGGAGCTACGATAGGTAGCGAAATCCGGTTGCGAATGCCAGCTATAACGGCTGGGGGGATCATCGTGCGGGCATACTGGTATTGATTCCCGAATCTTTGAATCGGTTCCCAGTTCGTCCCAGAGCTATACCCGAATTGGTTCCAGGTTGATTTCATCTATGTACTGCAATTGGTTCCCGCACTAGATTAAGCCAGAAAACATTTCCTTTCCCATTTTATACAAACTTAGGACCGTCAACTACTGTCTACGGTAGTAGGTAGGTTAAAATGTTTTGTGCTTGGCGGACACGCTGCGTCGAAAAATTTCATAATTTTATTTAAAGTTGCAATATCACAAGTGTCGTGGTTACGTTCGACGTTGCATTCCATTCTAATATATGAATCAGAAAGTTTCACGAAACACTTACATCCTCTTTTAACACAAGTGTATCTTTCCATACCACCAGATAATGTTTTCTGAAAACCGATCATTCACCACTAAGAGTTTCTTTCTCTTTTCACCGATCATAGTAGTGAAATCCATCACTAAGTGCAATACGACTGTCCTGTACTTCCACTGCCACTACTCTGCTAATCACTGAAACTTATGATCGATATTTATATTTTAACGTATATAAAACCACGGGTCATGATCGAATATATGTGGTGTTATAGGCAATAACAACTACCTCATCCCCGTTGTTGATATTTGGACATTGTCGCTACTGTGCTACATGATAGATTAACATCCCTTCCCACACAGCCTTGGAATCTACTCGCGTTGTTGATATTTGAACATGAAGAACCTACTCACGTCGTTGACATTTTGTTTGGGAACCAACTGAAGAACAGCGCATCGTGCTAACCACACGATACCTCCATTCTGGTTGGATGATCGTCCACCTCTGCTTCGGCATGTGGGCGTGAGGCCAGCAGCCGGCTGGTCGGTCTAGGCCCTCCACGTGCTGTAGCGCCACGGATTATTTTTATTATTATTATTATTATTATTATTATTATTATTATTATTATTAAACACTATTCTGAAAGTTAGAACAAAAAAAAAAAGATCGATCGCTAAACTGGTAACCTTTCGACTCAGGCTCCGGCGTCCAGTTCCGTCCCCTAGCTAGACTTGCTGCAATAATCGCGAAAAATATACAGGGACATCATTTTATTTTTACTAACATTTTTAATATTAACCTGGCTATACCTTTCTATTAACGATTGAAACAGGAAATACCGTTTGCTACCCTTTCCACGACGGAGTTCGATGATACTGGCGTAAAATACAAATCACTTTACTAGGTATAGGAGGGAAGAAAAGTGGTTCATCCATTTATGTAAACTAGGAAATATCGCAATTTTGAGTTTGATAATTTTCATTAGGTTTTTGTTTAATCAAAATACAGTACTGAATTAACACTAAGTGTTTTACACACGAATTGAGCTATCCATTCGGAAGTATTAATTATGCAGTGTATATTGTACTGTTACAGCACATTAGCGTACTATATAGACAATGAAGTTAAATTGAAAAATAATTATAATATGGATATTTAAACACATTTTAGAAAATGGTGGCCGTTCATTTCGATACAGGCTTCAGTTCTTTTGTGCATATTATCGCACTATAGACTATTGTATCTAATTCCAATTACCAGTTTCGTCCTTCGTACGAGTAACTCATGTTGAAATAATTCTGTACCTACTCTATAAAAGAGTACCTTACGTACTGTAAATTCAATCTTCACTTCTGCCCGATCCGAAAAGATAAAATCACTCAGAAATGCTATCTACTGTCCGTTCAAGTGGTTTTGTCGCAGGGTCGTAGAAAGGGGGGGGGAAATCACGTGACGGTTAATTACTTAAGGAGCCCCTTTTATTTAAATTATTTTAAACGCTTGAATAATATTTAGTAGACGTCCAATTCGTAACAGAAATTAATGTTTTCAGAAAAGAGCTAAGATAGCCCAGCTACTAGACTTTACAAAGGGGCGAACAGAAGCAGGTGGGGGAAACCGGGATGCGACATAGGGAAACGGACGACAGTACCCGTACGAAAATATGATTCAATATTGAAAGCTCTTTCGTCACTGGAAAACGCGAACATATTTCTGAAACATACTATACTCAGTAACTCAGTACTGCTTACGCGCCCTCGGCTCTGTGTCGTGAACGGTTGGAAGTTTACTAGTAGAGGGGGTGGGAGTGAAGTACATTCAAAAACTCAGGTACAATAAAAATTGAAGTAAAAATAAAATGATGTCCCTGTATTTGGATGCCTCACAGCAGTACTCTTTACCTCGTTGAACTGTGCATTGCACCGTTACATGGCTGTTTGCGCGCGTGCAATTTTGAGCATTTGTGAAGCCCTGGTCTAATCCTTCCGGCCGCACCATAGCCCTGAGGTTTGATCAGCCTATAAAGGGCTCCACACACGCTCAGGTGGCCTATCCAGTTGGCCTGAACAGTCCAAGTCTGTGCAGGTAAACCTTAGCGTCTGTTTGCGCTATAGTTCAACTGTACAAGCCGCAGGAGATCGATCTCTCGCCTGACCGGATTGAGTTCTTGTGGTGACAGAAATCGCCCTGCACAGGCCTTCGAAAACTTAGCGTGTATAGGCTCATCCAGGCCATTCTTTGAGTCCGAGTGTGTTCCTACTAGAGTCAACCAGTGGCGTAGCATGAAATTTTGAGCAGGGGAAGCTAATTCAAGATGTCTTTCATGCAATATGAGAAAACGTATTACAAAAATATAGTCTTAAAATAAATAGTGTCCACACCTGTGGAGTAACGGTTAGCGCGTCTAGCCACGAAACCAGGTGGCTGGGGTTCGATTCCCGGTCGGGACAAGTTACCTGGTTGAGATTTTTACCGGGGTTTTCCCTCAACCCAATATGAGCAAATACTGGGTAACTTTCGGTGTTGGACCCCGGACTCATTTCACCGGCATTATCACCTTCATCTCATTCAGACGCTAAATAACCTAAGATGTTGATAAAGCGTCGTAAAATAACCAACTAAAATAAAAAAAAATAAATAGCCAATGTCAAGTCAGCAGTCGAAGATTGGTTGGAACCTCGTAAGTAACACCAATAAGGCATGACCTTAAATGGTAGGGGAGACTGTTGTACCTTTAGCATAGTGTACCTTTGAACATTCTTTGTTCTTTAATTTTTGTTGCTACCTAGAGGACTCAAACTGAAGTAGATTGTAGAGAAAGCTGCTAAGTAGCTCTGGTCGTAGTTTCGGTTTGATTTATTGCAAAGTGTGAGTTCCGTGGATAAAATAAGTTTTTTTAGTACCAACAGTAATCGTTTCGTTCATTGATGTATGTTTTCTAACACAAAACCAGATTGCATTTGTTAATATCTTTCAAGTACGGCGTGTTCCCTATTATCTGGTGAGTAATAACATATTTCAATTTCCATGATTTATTTGACTCTCTAGTTTTCGGAGACATATTTGTTTAAACGTGCACCCTCTTGTACCTTTAAACACAAAACATCTTGTACCATGGAACATGTTCCAAATTACACGATACTATCGGTTTTTGTTTTTCTTTTGTTTTAAGTTCATGTCACGAAGTAAGTCTGGAATTAAAGAGGTCCCCAATTGATTCGGATGTCTTGAAGAAAGTTGTTGAAGCAGTTATTGCTTCTCCAGGAAATAAAATCTAAATCAGATAAGCCTGCTCTGGTTTATGATTGAAAATACATTTGAAATATGATTGTCAGTTTTTACAGCTATATTCCCACCTATATTCCATGTGTTCCAACTTACAAGAGGGTATGTTCCAAGGTACATGATCCTGTTGTACCTTTGAACACATTACATATCCCTTCATTTTATTTTTCCCATCCTTAATAGATCTGTAAAGCAGGAAAATACATACAGAAAGTTGTAAAGGAATCTTCAATAATTATTTCAAGCATTTTTTCATTTAAGAAATTCCATTTCCCAAAATTAAAAAAAATAAAATGTGAAAAGTGTTTAAAGGTACAACAGTCTCCCCTACATAGTAAAATATGATTTCACGATTTACACATAACATAGACACGTATAGTATAACATTAGCTCACTCCCTGTCATATTTGGAGAAATCACAATATTAACGGTCAATAGATACAGTATTAGTATCATTGCGTAAGTATGCGTTTATCTTTTCGTTGTGTCCTTCATTGACAGCAAGGGTGTCGGTCATTTGTTTTTTAGATCACACTATTGTTCGTAAGTCAGTCTTGATAATAGAATTGTCCTAAAAAATTCAAGTAAATTGGTGTCAGGAACTGTTATTTCACTCGCTATTTATTATATCAGCCACAATGCACACTAACACTTCAACTGAACACAACTGACGAAAAGGAATAACTCGGAAACTACTTATTTTCAATGTTAAATCTAGCTTCTTGCGAGCCTTGCGACAAGGGTAGTTTAGGTAGAAAGGGATGGAAAATCTGCGGGGTGGGTTACACAGACGAATGAGTGTAAGAAACCAGTCTACTTGGAAGCCGGTGTGTGCAGGCTTCTTGTTTACTGCTGCATCACAAATCATCCTGAGCTGCCGCATCACAATATTTAACGCATAAATATAAATTCTATTAAAATTAATAAATAATTTTGTCCATAGACTGCAGGTTTATTATGAAATTATTATTAACTGGGGAAGCTGAGCTTTTTAGCTTACATTGACGCTACGCCACTGGAGTCAACATGGAGAGCAATAAGAACAGTGATCCCTTCTTACAAGAGTTTATCGAAATGTACAAAGCAAATCCGTATTTGTGGAAAGTGAAGTCCAAGGAGTACTGTGTTAAAAAGTAATAAAAAAAACTATTCGCTTATGAGAAATTGGCTGGGAAGTTAAGGGAAAAAGATCCTGCAGCTAACAAGTAAAGCGTAGTAAAAAAGATTAAGAACTTGCCAAATGGTAGCCTACGTCGGAATTAATTTTCTCAGACATGATCTGAACGGCATCTAAATCAGGACTGAGGAATTCGTATTTTCGGCCTGTATAGTGCGGATCACCTTACTTAATACCCTAAGGGCGAAACCTAACCACTCTTCCCCTATTACTACATATGCTAGTGGATTATAGTGATTTTCTAGCTCTCAGGTTGAATTTTCTTTTACCAACTTTGTTTCGAATTTCGGGTACTGACAAATACTACAACTGGCAGTTATTTTCTAACTGTTATGTTGGCAGCAACAATTTCGGTTTGCAGTAAAGGAAACTGATGAAAATGCAAGCAACTAAATATATTTTTAGGTTAGGTCTGATGAATCGCAAACTGTTTAGTCAAAGCAATGAATTTCAAGTTCCCAGGCAAAATAGATTTTAATATTAGATCATACTAATCCTAATTATTAACAGAATATGCGATAAGTCCAGGAGGAAAATATACTATAACATAAATTATTGAACCATTTAAGAAACACCTCGCAACATAAAGATGAGATGTGGTAAATAAGCAAGACGTTATTGTTAATATTGTATTATTATTATTATTATTATTATTATTATTATTATTATTACTATTATTATTATTATTTCAGTATGTAGCATTGTGATTTTACCCTCTTTGGTGATGTCTGGTATTAGTTGCGACGCTGATATAACCTCTGCAGTTGCGAGCGTCGTTAAATAAAACATAACATTCTGGTATTAGTTGGCAACATTGAAGAGACTGCCAAATTAGATTTTTAGGAACTACTCTTACGTGATCCTCATTGTACGTGTGGATGCCTCCATTATCTCCATATAGAGAAAAAATGTGAGATATTTTAGGAATTTTTAGTTTAAAGAGATTGGCGACACTGGAGCCAACAAATAAAATGTCAGTAGTCTACGGTACTTCTAGGCCGAGCTGACGATAAGTGCAAGCGGAACACGGACCACGTACTAAGTATCCCTTTTAACAAAATCGATGGAAGGAAGGTACAGGTGTCGTCGCTGGTACCGTGGGAACACTGTTCTGCTGTTACTTGTAATACATTAATTTAAACTACCTCGGACGAAATGATCCCCCGTGTCTCCTGTTATCAAACAAGTGACTACACTTGTAAGTTCATTGTTCGCCGAGAGAATGCGTTCAACTTATATAGTTGAATTTAGAATTTCTATAACAATAGGACAGTTCTGCTGAAGTTTATATAATCACTTTTCTTTCTTATAAATCCGTCTTCAACGTTATTTTATACTAAGAGAGGGCACATAATAGCTAGAGATGAACAACGATCGAGAAAGCGAGACTAACAGCGCCCGCAAAGCCGAAAACCCGCACGACAATGTTGTATACGTCGCGTCGTTGACGTAAAGATTGCTTGTGAGTGTTTCGAGACGTCGAGATTGATCACTACCAAAGTCCCGAACGTCAAGCAGCCTTGAATCGCCACAGTTGTTTATACCTGACTGAACTTTTGTCTATTTTGGCAACTGTTACATATGTAGCCTATAAAACAATCAAGCAGCCTATTTAAAACATCATCTCTACCTTTCAGTGTATAGTAATAATCAGTTCCCCAGTCTTTATTTAATTACTAGGCCCTTATTAAAAGACTAGAATTTTCTTTTCATATGTTTGGATTAAAGTGTGCAATCTCAAGTAAGAAGATGTTAACGTTATGTTTTATGTTTCTTAGAAATGAAAATTTATCTGAGAATTGTTTTTTTTCTATTTATATAACCATAGGTAATATATCATATAATAGAAGTAGAACATTTTGATAACTAACTTATTTTGTATTACAATCTTTGTATCATTTCTGTCACGATTATTCTATTATTATTATTATTATTATTATTATTATTATTATTATTATTATTACTACTAATAGAAAACTTGATACAGTTATTGCATTATCGTGATTGTGTTCTCAGTTTATAATAATTACATTTACATCCAATAACATCTATCAGATGTGGCAAAAACAAAATCACTCCTGTGTGGGGAGGGGGGGGGGAACATTTACCTACAACATTTATATTACATTTTAAAGCAAGTTTTGTAGTTGTACTATGGAGAGGTTAGTTAAACACTGCAAAGTTTTGAAATGATAAAAACATCTATGATGTTACTACACAGTTCATCACTGTAACAAGAACGAATGTCTAACGCTCGGCTTATACCGGTCGAGGATTTATCGCTCGTGACAATTTTACTCATGATGCATGTGCGCTACCTATCGGATTATGCTATGAACTACTTGGCGCTCGAGCGAAAACGTCCGATGCAGACCTTTGGTGATTGCCATAGTTTAATGAAGTTAGACATATTATTTTGTTTTAATGTGTATACATTTTATTACTTCCTATATGTTTCCATTGAATTATCGCAATAACTTCATTTCAACCCTTGTTTTTTTGTACGATTTTAATAAATGGCGCTTGGCCCACTGTGGTTCTGAACCCTTCATTTATGCTCTATATTTAATTTAATTTTACTAAAAACTTGAAATTCTCAATAGATAATTCGTTGTTTCAATAACATTATCTGACAAAATTTGCTCCTAATGACCTGATCTAGAACTAGTGTGATTTAATGTTTCCTTGCATCATGTACCTGGATGAAAATCTAATTTTTTGTTTACTAATGGCGGAAACTTGACTGTTCGTAATTCACTCTTATAAAGCCATATATATATATATATATATATATATATATATATATATATATATATATAGACCAACTTATCGACAGAGTCATTGCCCAGAGCGCGCCATAGTAGGCTGGTCTACGCTACACCCGTGATAAGATGATAATGGAGTTTGTTGGGATGCCACAGGGGATACGGAGCGGAGAAAACCGCTGTGTTATCTGGACCACGGGCTTGCCCAACACAAGTTATAAATCGGGGGCATGCCAGCGATCGGCAGAATTCTAAATTTAGCCCTTGAACCATTAGACCACTGTGGCGGCTAAAATCCAAATGCATTAATATTTAAAATTAATTAAATGAAACACAAAAAAAATTGCTTTGAAAACGCTACAATTTGGAATCGAAGTTAATCGAGGAAAAATTTGTAGGAAAATAATAATAATAATAATAATAATAATAATAATAATAATAATAATAATAATAATAATAATAAAATTAGATCGAAAAACATAGAGAATTTAATATTGAAACCCATCTGGCATTTATTGATATGAAGAAAGCCTTCGACAGAGTAGATAGAAACAAATTATTGAATATTTTAGCACATGATGGTATTCCAAATCAATTAATAACAGCTATTTACAATATTTATAATAATCATATACAGGTTAGGATTGAAAACAGATATTCAGAATGGAAGCGAATAAATCAAGGAGAGAGACAGGGTTGTAGTTTATCTCCTATATTATTTATAATATACATGAATCACATTATTAAGGAATGGAGATTGAAACCACATGGAAGTATACCGATAAGTCGTTTGTCCCAGATAGATACCTTATTATTTGCTTATGATATTGTGTTTATGGCAACTTCAGAAGATAATTTACAACGTTTGGTTTTCAACTTTCATCAAATGAAGGAAAGTTTCAATATGGAAATTTCAACTGACAAATCTAAAGTGATGGCTTTTTTACGAAAGGAACTAGTCTGTAGCAAAATTTGCATCAATAATAAGATCATCGAACAAGTTAATAATTTTAGTTATCTCGGTTACCAAATTTCATATGAAGAAGAAAAAAATTTGAATGAGAAAATTATTAAATTCAACAGAGCAATGGGGATAATTAATCAGATATTCAAACAAAAACACACGCGCACCAGACTTTATAAAACATTGGCCAGACCTATGCTCTGTTTTGGTAGTGAAGCTTGGACGATTCGTAATATTGATTCACAAAGATTAACGGCGGCAGAAATGAGATTTATGCGTCGTACAGCGGGATACACGAGAATGGATCACATTAGAAATTTTGACATTATGAAAGAACTGAAGATTGAACCGATTACGGAATACATACAGAAATATAGACAAAACTGGAGATCACATGTCATCGGAATGTCTCGTTCTAGAATTCCACGCCAAATTTTAAATTACCATCCTGTGGGCAAGAGATCATTGGGCAAACCGTTCAAGCGTTGGCAAGAGACCGTAACGGGCCACTAGGCCCAATACATGCAAGGATGATGATGATGATGATGATGATGAATAATTTATTTATTCTGGCGAAGTTAAGGCCATCAGGCCTTCTCTTCCACTTGGCCATAAACGAAAGAAGCTGATAGAATAATTGTAAAGAATATTAATAAAAAAATTTATACAGTCATACAAGCATAAGTTGAGTAAATTAATGCAAACTTAGACCTATTGCGACTTAGTTCTCACTGTTTTTGTCTTGCATATTATCGTAGAAAACTTTGCACACAATATCAAGGCGTTTTACACATGAGTGGATAAATCTCACCCTCGGCTATCTTCAGTGCGCATGCGCGGTAGTGACAGGGTTAGTGGGTTAATTGAGGGGATATCTAAATGACGTGAGGCGAAGATCTTAAATCACTGAAATATTTTCACATATTCCTCGGCCTCACGTCACTTAGATATCTCAACTAACTCACTAATCTTGTCACATACCTTGTAAAAGGCTTTCAAACAGCTTCAGAGCAGAAAACTCGATTTTATGCTCACATACGGGCACAGACGATTAGCGCATGCGCAGTGAAGAGAACCAAGGTTGAGATTTATCCACTCGTCTTTTACACAAGTGTAAAGCAGTTCATAACGAGAAAAGTGACTGCTACCTGCAGCTTCGTTGTTCTCCCGAGAGAGTGCACTGCATGTAATTTGCATGCTAACGAGCTCCTCAGCGTGGAGAAGTGGTGTGAAAGACAAACATGAAGATGGCCAGGCAGAGCCGCCAGCAAATATCGACTTTTTTTGGGTGTGTATCTGTGTCCCCGTTTCGAATATTCAAATAAACCAGCCGAGCGCGAAATGGAATTGCGTGAGACTAATGCAAATGCCACGAGAGAGCGCTCTAGGCATACCAACTGTTCCCTTGTTCCACTTTACTTTGTCATATACCCAGTAATGAGAAGTTCTGTTATGGCGAAGACGGTGAACATAGGGTAGGGGTTATATTACAAGGATCAGTGACCGTGTAGTAGCGGCTCTTTCAATGTTCGGTAAACAGAGAGAGAAATATGAACCACCTTGATCAAATTTCGTATCGCACATGTATTCGTAATTAACATTTCAAAACAGAAATAGGAAAATGAATCGATTTATATTAAATTTTATATCGAAGAATTTATCAATCATATTCTACAGAATCTGCTTTGTGAACTAATTTTTATTAGAACTCATAACGAAGTTTTTATTTATTGATACTGAAATTGGAAACATGAACTGATTTTTGTTAAATTTGATATGCTTTATTTTACTTGTAGTACTACACACAAATTTTAAACATTGTACAATTAATTTAATATTGTAACAATGAAGATTATGAAAATAATGATGGTGATAGTAATAGTACAGTCTAGGACAGGGTTGGGCAGAATTATGCACTCTGTGCTTGCACGGTGTACTACGAGAGAAGTGTGCTTATAGAGTGCACGAAAACCGGTTTATTCAAGTTGCGGTACGTACCGTATGTTTCAAAAGAAAATGTTATTCTACCAAACTAAATAAGAACACAAAGTAATGAAACACTTCCTTAAACACAAAACAAAACATGTCTGTTTCACACTAATTCACATTACTCAATTTCTCAACATTTGGAGACACTGTATTAGCACAAGCTATGCGAAGAACTGCCGTTAAAAGCCCATCATTTCTTGTTTAAGATATGTTTATTTTCGTAATAGAAAATAACTGTTCATATATATAAGTGGAACCGAATAAACACAAAACTTTCTCACACAGCTTATGCAGATAGGGAAAGCGTCCTCTTGGGAATCCGTCATAAAACTGCATAAGACTCGACCTTGAATCATATTTCGTTCGCATCTCTCGATCACATCGCACGTCAATCAATTCACACTATAATGAAGGGGGTACGTTATCAATAATCAGTTGGAATCCGAACATGTAGCAAAAATACGCAAATCCATTTCCAGGCAATCTAAATCGTGGAACCTTGATGTAAATTCCTCTAATAGACCGGATAGAATACATGCGTACATTTCGAAATTTTCACTGTTCAAAATTCTATGCGCTTAGATAAGGATGGGAAATGATATATTTCGCCCTTTTGCATTTGACGTATCCATAACAGCAATTCCTCCTTAAAAGCTGCAATTCTATCTGCAAATTGTGTATTAAGAATTTCTTTTCCCTGAAGTCCTAAATAATAATAATAATAATAATAATAATAATAATAATAATAATAATAATAATAATTTATTTTAGCTGGCAGAGTTAAGGCCGTAAGGCCTTCTCTTCCACTCAACCAGCAAAAAGTGTATATACATATGCATGAACTTACAAAGAATCCAACAATGTAGCTCATTTAAAAGCTGTAAGATCTGTTATAGCTGCTGGCACACTACAGCGCGCTGCAGCGCTCGCACTTGGAATTCCCCGTGCGCACGGAGAGCAAATGCCCATCGCTGGTCTAGTATATACAGTCACGAAGCTCAATACGTAGTAAATATGCATCCGTAGATAGTTGCTAACCACTAGGATCGCTAATATCGCCTCATTACAGACAATACGAAATAGTACTGGCAGTCTGTTGTTCCTAGCACCCTCACAACTCAAGCTTCGTGACTGTATATACTAGACTGTGGTAATAGTAACAATAATAATACAGTGATTTGCAATTCATGTTTGATTTTTCGATAAGTCACTTATTAAATACAATAAATAATGTTTAAAATTTTTAATTTTATGGCATGAATTTAACATTAACATTTGCTAATACATGTTAATATCAAATTGATAAGTAATAAGATTGAAAAATTAAGACATGATTTATTGTATTTAATAATACAGTGAATTAGTTGTGAACTCTATTTTTCTGTATGGTTATGAAACTTCGTCTCTCACAATAGCCAACATTCAACTTCCACTCCAGCGGAATCTCACATATCTAGGAATACCCCTCACCTCCAAACTCTCCTGGACCGAAGTGGGTAAAGAAACCCGGAGGAAATATAACGCAGCCACCAGAGCAATAAGCTACCTAATTGGCATCAATCGACCTGGCTGTATAACCGAAACTCTCTTCCACCTATACAAAGCATTGGTTCGATCCCTATACATACATCCCTCCATTTTCCTCACACAAGCCCCTCCAACGACCCAATCAAAATTCGAAGCCCGCGAAAGAAGAATTCTCCGCCAAATCTTCCACCTGCAAAGACGCACCAGAAACAACACAGTTTACACTACGACGAAAACAAAGCCACTCTTCACACACCTAAACAACATAAACAGGAAATACACACATTCGGCAGTAAATCGCGTATATACACACACATCTTCGCAAATCCACCGAACACAAACAACAGAACAACAGTGGAGAAACTCCTCTACAACTACCACCAGCCCCAACCACCAAACTAAAACACACAAACAAAACCGCATACACGTGTTGGAAATTTGAATACTGTCTGAGAGGACACACGACAGAAACAGAGAGGCAGATCAATAAAATAACACCACACCATGAAAGTCTCCATAATCATTCAGACGCTTCTGGCACCGGAAGGGGAAACTTAAAAGTCTAAAAAAAAAAAGTATGTACGTATATATGCATGTATGGATGTATGTATGTATGTATGTATGTATGTATGTATGTATGTATGTATGTACAGTGTTCTGCCCAAGAGTAGGTCTTTAACTGCAAACCCAGCATTTCCCATTCTTCCCAATTTCTTGCTTTCCTCTTAATCTCCCCATATAATACCTTAATGCTGTCTACCAACTGATATCTTTTACCCCGAACTCTTGTCCCGTTCACAATTCCTTAAGCATCGCAAATTAACAAATTAGGCCTACACCAAAATAAAAAAATAAAAATAAATAAATAAATAAATAAAAAACAATCACCGCACTCACACACCTACTGGCACTTATGCCAGAAATAGTGTCATATATGTAAATATATATTTATTATTATTTATGTACAATGGCTGGAGAGGGCATCCTGCGTGTATAAGACCCTAAAATGGCCTCTGGCTCAAAGCCAGTAAAGTCAATAAACAACAACAAGTTTGAGAGAGAAGCAGAGGTTAAGGCTTTTCGAGAATAAGGTGTTTAGATAAATATTTGGAGCCAAGAGAGATGAAGTTACAGGAGAATGGAGAAAGTTACACAACGCAGTACTGCATGCATTTTATTCCTCACCTAAGGTAATTAGGAAGATTAAATCCAGACGTTTGAGATGGGCAGGGAATGTAGCACATTTGGGTGAATCCAGAAATGCATATACAGTGTTAGTTGGAAGCCCTTTGGGGAGGCCGAGACGTAGATGGTAGGATAATATTAAAATGGATTTGAGGGACGTGGGATATGATGATAGGGACTTGCTCAGAATAGGGACCGATGGCGGGCTTATGTGAGGGCGGCAATGAACGTTCGTGTTCTCTAAAAGCCTTTCGTAATCTAAGTATTAGTTGTGAATTGATTTCAGTTAAATTTCAAACTGAATGTTTTATAAATAACGCGAAACAGAGATATTTCAGACCTGATGTCGATTAAAGTAGATATCCAAAATGTTATTAATAGACTTAAGTGAACACAGGTTTGTCACTTCGTATTGATTGAATTTGGCGTTCAAAATTTTATTAATGGTGCGACATAGAGATGGACATGTGAAACGATTTGTATTAAATTTGGATCGAACATTTTATTAAAAATAATTAACAGACACAGCTTCTGACGTTGTTTGGATTAAAATTTTGTACCCGAAATGTTGTTAATTTTATACAGACACTAGTGATTTTTTTCGATTAAACGTCCCTCCTCAAGCTTGCGAATCAAGGTCGTAGAGGTTTCTTGACCTTGTTTAGATTAAATTTTATACCTTAAGTTATATTAACAATGCTAAAAAGATACAGGTTAGGAAATTTATTTCTTTGAAATTTGATATAGCCTATATTATTTTATTGGTAATGCTAGATATAGAGTTATGAATCAATTCCTATTAAATTTGAAGCTTGAAGGGGGGACCGAGGAGAGAGTATCTGTTCGCTACATCTCGGTACGAATCGCGGCTAGCCTCAACAATAATACTTGCGCCATATTGGTGTTCTGTGATTCCGCTGCGTTGTTGAATATTAGTTTAATCAAAGGTGCATGCGTGTGTGTGTTACATATTAATTTTGTGTAAAATGGCTCACATTGAGAAAACATTGAGGTAATTATTTGTAGAATTAAAAGAGAAACCGTTGGACGTATGAAAAAAATGTGCTTACAAAGCTAGGAGATGTATTGACACGACTTCGCTATCATAGACTGTACCATCAGATGAAAACAAATTAATAGAACACATTTGTACCAAGAATGAACCATTTTCTTGTACTGCTGTTTCTTATGTCTGGAATAGATTATAAACATAAAATGATAATAATGTTAATAATAATACTTTATTGCCAGTACAAAGATGCATATATATATATATATATATATATATATATATATATATATATATATATATATATATATATATATATATAAGAACTCTCTAGCACCCCCAGAAAGAGTAAGTTACATACTCGTACTCAGGGGGCATTCCACATAATGTTAAGACATTTTATTGAATAACAGAGTAAAAAGTAATAAAAGCAAAAAGAAGAAGAAAAAACACATATCCCAATAATTGAACTTTAAATTTGCTTTGTTAACAGTAATTATTTAATATATTTTTTAAATAAGGAGCATTAGCAAATTGTATGTTTGGGAATTTATCTATTATCATGTTATAAAGTCTTGGACAGAAGTTGCTACTGTGATTGTATGCTACAGTTGTAGTACATTTAGGAACTTTCAAGCATATGTTGTCTGATCTTTTGGTTTTATATTTATGTGAATATAAATTAAATCAGTGGCGTCGTGGTCTAAGGCATCCTGCCTAGAACTCGCGTTACGGAATGCGCACTGGTTCGTGTTCTCATGGTGGAAGAAATTTTCTCATGAAATTTCGGCCAGTGTATGCGACCGGTGCCCACCCAGCATCGTGATGCACTTGGGGAGTTACGATAGGTAGCGAAATCCGGTTACGCAAACCAGCTGTAACGGCTGGGGGGCTAATCGTGCTAAACACACGATACCTCCATTCTGGTTGGATGATCGTCCACCTCTGCTTCGGCATGTGGCCGTGAGGTCAGCAGCCGGCTGGTCGATCTTGACCCTTCGTGGGCTGTAGCACTACGGACTATTATTAATATTATAAATTAAATATGTTTCAGTTTTTATGTACGAAATTCAGTAATACATTGTTATAAATTTGATGGAAGTCAAATACTTTAAATTCTGAATACAGCGGCTCTGAAGGATAATTAAGAAGTTTATTAAGGCATATTTTTATTATTCTTTTCTGTAGCAGAGTTATTGGCCTGCGGGAGGTACTATAAGCACTACCCCAGCCTATAACGCCGTACTGTAATATAGCTTGTACTAATGCGAGATAAATCAGTCGTATAGTATGGACAGTCAAGTAATTTCGTAGGATAACAAAATAATGAATAATTTTTCTTAATGTATTGCACAGAAAAAGGACATGTTTATCCCAACGTAAATGTTGGTCGATTATTATTTCGAGATCAGATTAATTTGGAATAGGACAGTTACAACTATTAGAAGAACAATTGGATGTATGAATTTTTAAACACAAGAGCGAATCAGGAGATTTCATACCAACAGATGTTAACGAAAATGAATAAAACGAAAATAACGAAAATAAAAAATAAAAGGAGATATTGAAAATCTTAGCGATAATGTTATTGTACTTTCAAAAATGGAGTAACCATTTTGTAGTCCAGTCTCAAGGTAGCCACGAAAGAAAGAAGGGCTAAAATTGAAACAGATGGCACTGACATAACTGAGGTCAATGGAATGAGAGATGAATCTTAACGTCAATCAATCAAGGCATGACGTTATTTCGATCTTAAAGTTTCTGATGAAGACTACTAGGTGTTCAGTTCAAAGTGTGTCATGGCTCGCTGTATGACGTCATGTGGCTAGTCGATGAGCCTAGAGAATTCAATCTTCCTACACTTCCGCAGAGGTGTATTACTTATGTGCCAGAAAAGTTGCCTAGCAAGTACGGCGTTCATTCAGAAGAGTACTTACCGATACGTGCGGTAACGCCTGTAGTGGTAGGAATGTGAACTGTTTGGATAAACGTACTGAAGTGAGTTTTTTTCTTACTGTCGGGATATGTGGAGAGGGTTAAGACGATTACTTACGTATTTTTGTTGACATTAACTTCGACGGTCAACATGGACACGGAGCATTTGATTTGTATTGTGGAATGTTTCCGTACGCAACCGATGATAACAAATACCCTGCGTACGACCTGGCCGCGCAAAACACAGTTCGAAAGAGGTTATGGTAGCACACAGACCGTACAGACCGCCATCTGTTGCTACGACGTTCAAGTTATATCGTGCACGTTCTCAAGTTCAGATTGAACGCCTTGATTAATACGCAACTTCTCTGACACAAAAGCTGAAACTCGCTTCATATCGCTGACTCATCAACAGTGACGTCATGACACACTTTGAAATGAACACCCAGTATACCGTATGTTCCATGAAAACCACACTTCACGAATGAAACTAAATTAGTTTGTATATGCAAGCGCGTCGTCCACTTAAAAACTCCACTAATACTTAAATTTATAACCTAGTGAGACAAAGTATCGTCCCTAGTAGTTATTAGTCAAATATCACGTTAGGGGACAGACCTGATAGCCAACTTTATCACGACTCTGATAAGCGGATAGGGCCCGTAACTGCACAGAATTCCACAAAAATGCAGAATATAAATACGCTGACATGCCCACTACGGGGCAACTCAATAACTGATGCATCGCAATATGGACTAGCAGAGCTTCATTACGGGGTGATCCGTGACCGCGGGCAGCACGTTCGAGCTGGTTCCTGAATCAACAGCAACCTGCAATACGACTCATCCTACCTGTTTGCGTTAAACAGGAGCAAAAACATCTGCGATACGGGTTGCAACCAGCAACACGTGTAGAAGTCTGATTGCTGAGAAGGAAGAAAAGCCTCTATATCTGTCTGTGTGTCTTTCTGTATGTGTGAATTATTTATTTTATTTATTTATTTAAGCTGGTAGAGATAAGGCCATCAGGCCTTCTCTTCCCCTATACGAAGGGATTACAACTACAATATTAAGAATACAATTACAATTATAATTACAATTACAGTAGAACCTCTATTATCCGTTGTAATTAAGGGGGTGAACTGAACGGTTAATCGAAAAAATCTGATAATGCGCACCATAAAAGATTTTCTTAAATTAGAGAATAATGCTTACAATCTCGTAAGCTCCTCTATGGTTTTGTATTGAATACGTTAGGTAGTGGATCAGAGGTTCACTGGTTTGAGTCTGGTTGTTAACAACAGGTTGAGTTGCAAGGAAACTCCTTATAATGGCTTTCTATTGAAAGATAGGAAGAGTGGACGTCTCATGTTGTAGATTTACGTAATTTATAGATTTTATTCTTGATTTTTTTATTAAATCGCATACAGTTGTGATTCCAATCTCGCATTCTGAGATAAGTCATAGTTTCTCTTTTCCCAAACACTCTATTTGCACTTTTTGATACTTAGTACAACACGATTTCTTTTGATACCCGTGGAAGACATTTGATGTAGATGTTATACAGTACAAATAACGTGCTAATGTAATGTACAGAACTTCATATATTTCTGTAAAAAAAAAAAACGAGAGAAACATAGTCGGATAATTAGACAATCGGTTAATAGGGTGACGAATATTCGGGGTTCTACTGTAATATTAAATTTACAAATACAATAAAAATCAAAGTACCAAAAGATTAACTGATTAATAATGGCTAGACAGTTTATTGTAAAAGTTAAGAAGAGAGAAAAATATTTGTTTTATTAATTCAGTAAAAAGTAAACCTATTCTACGCAGTAAGAAAATGCTTAATAAGTTTGCTTTTGAACGCTACTAAATTCTGACAGTCTCTGATGTCAGTGGGTAGGGTATTCCACAAGCGCGAGAGCGAGATTGTGTATGATGATGAATACGATGATGTCTTGTGTGTTGGTATGGCTAGTATGCGGCTATTTTGCGTGCGAGTGAAGAGATTATGATATTATGACAGGTAAGTGAAACGGGAGGCAAGGTAGGTAGGTGTAGAGGTGTGAAGGACTTGGAAAAGGAGAACAAGAGAATGAAAATTTCTGCGTTCGTTAAGGAGTAGCCAGTTTAGAGTTTGGAAGGATGGGGTAATGTGGTCAGCGCGACTGACATCGCAGACGAAGCGAACACAAGAATTATGAACACGTAATCTTTGCGACTGGTTGACATTGACGTCAGTCAGTAGAAAATCACAATAATCGAAGTGGGGCATTACTAGTGTTTCCACTAGTATTTTCTTGAGTGATAGCGGGAGGAATTTTCGAATGCTGTTTAAGGAATGTAGTATGGAAAGCACTTTTTTGATAATATGGGTTACTTGTTTATTCCAGTTTAAATGCGTATCAAAGTAAACTCCAAGGTGTTTTAACACAGGAAACAAAAGGGATTGTGTCGTTTAACTTGACTGGCAGAGCAGGAGTAATGTTGCATAATAGACGTTGATGTTCCACTAGGATTGCTTGTGATTTTCTTGCATTGAGGGTCAAACCAAACTTTCTCGGCCATGCTGATATAGATTCAAGGTCCTTGTTAAGATTGTGCATTGCGCCATTGAGTGAGTCAGGGGTTGTATGGATGTAGATTTGTAAATCGTCAGCGTACCAACTTAACAAGTAATTCGCCACTGGTGTAGCTCAGGTGGTAGCGCGTTTACCTGCCGCTCCGAAGTTGCGCTCTGGTATAGGTTCGATTCTCGATTGAGCTGATTACTGGTTGGGATTCTTCCGAATGTTTTCCCTAACTGTAAGGCAAGTCCTCGGCCTATGAGAAAGGCAGGAAAGGATAGTATGCTCAACATAAACCAAACAATAAATCCTTCATTATTATACAGGATTTACCTTCCCTTACGGAGCTTATTTCCGAAGACATTCTGAGCAAAATCTGTCATATAAACATTTGTCCTAATTTCAGTATTTTCAGAGTTACACTAATTAAAATTATTTGTAAAATACCATTATTCTTGAGTTTTAAGGGTAAAATAATATTACAAAGTATCATTTCTTTAATTAGCTAATATTCTGAACTTAAAAATGTGCTGTGAATTCCATAGTTGCTTCATACAGATTTTTTTTCATACACTTTGCAATGTGGTTTCAGGCAGTAGCTCCCTGTAAAGCAGGTTTGAACAATTTCAAGGATCGATACCCGGCTCGGGAACAATTTTTCCTTGAAATTATTCAAACTTGCTTTACAGGGAGCTACTACCTGAAGCCAGATTTGCATAATATATTCGTTACTGGAGGTACGTTAATAGGAAGCCACAATTTAAATCACACAGAATTTGTGTGCACTCAAAGTTGGGTTCTGGCGCCTTGTCAGCCCGTTTGAGTTTTGTGGATATAAAGGAAAAATTGTGACTGTGTTGTGTATAGTTCACGGGGTAGCTCAGTCGGCAGAGCATTCGTGTGCTAAGTGAAGGGTCCCGGGATCGGGAACAATTTTTCCTTGAAATGATTCAAAATTACATTTTCTTACGCATTTATCACAACAATTGTTACAAATCACGCCACTCTTGTAAATTCTTTAAGATTGTACATTAGGACGCATAATTAAACTGTAAAGAATTAAAGTATGATTTGTAACAATTTTTGTGATAAGTGCGTAAGAATGATATCATTTTTAGTTAAAAACTGAAAAACAAAATCTGTACAAAGCAACTGACAACAGATATTTAGCCTCAGAACACTAGCCAATTAAAGAAGTGATACTTCTGAATAGTTCATTCTCTATTTGTAATATTATTTTACCCTTAAAACTAATGAAAAAAAGGCATTTTACAAACAACTTCAAATTAGTGTAACTTTTAAAATATTGAGACATATGCTTACATGGCATCTTTTGCTCAGAATGTCTTCAGAAATGAGCTCCATAAGTGACAGTAAATCTTAGTGAATCACTCTGTATATACCCTTTTAATACTTAAACTTATATAATTATTGATTAACTTTACAACTTCTTTGCCGTGTTAAATTTTTAGGAAATTACCTGGCTGACTAGTTTCGAAGTGTTATTCTTCATTGTCTAAAGCCTAGTGAAGATTCCGCGCTATCTTCTGATTTCCTGTTGGGTGTGTGGGGTGTGTACATGATTGTGTCGAAAAGGGTGTGTGTTTTGAAATTGAGTTGAGTTGAATCAGTAAAGAATAAAGTGTACAATCTGTGGTATTTAAATTTTTAACTGCTTGTTAGAACTAACTTTAATAAACATTACGTAATATTTAAACACCTGGTAGGATCATCGTGCTGACCACATGAAACTCTGTTTTGGCATGTGTACGTGAGAACAGCAGTCGTCTGGTCAACGGTGGACCTTCATATACTGTCGCTCCACGAATATTTAAGTATAGGAGAGAGTTGGGTAGTATCGGACATCGGGTAATATCGGACAGTGCGTTTCTTTCATCTACCACCAGATCGTAATACCTGAATGACATGGTTACGTTTCTGTATGCGACATCACATAAATGTAATCATGTTATACCGGTACTATCATCTGTTGGTAGATGAAAGAAACTCACTGTCCCATATTACCCAATGTCCGATACTACCCAACTCTCCCCTAATGAACAATTGACTTATCTGTGATTATAGTAATTGGCTTTCTTCGTACTGGCTGTTATCTCTCTGCTCGCCTTCTTCTGTAACTGGGACATTAACCCACATATGCCGGAATATTTCACTGAATAGCAAATGTTATGTGCTGAGGGGAGAATAATATGACATAACTCCGCAATTAATTTACCGATTATCATGAAAAAAGTTCTGAGTGTATTATCTTAGTGTATATTATCATTATAAATGCGCAAAATTCAAAATAAATGAGTATACAAATTAACAAAACATGTTCCACACAGCGGTGCATCTATCTGCCCCGTCAACATCCAAGCGTGCCGTACTACTGTACCTTTATTTTACCTTGGCCCTCCCCATCTAAACCCACGGACAGCAGTGTACTGTAACGGACCTCATTAGCCTCTACTAACAACAGTCCCCGGCCACGGGGCAATTTATTATCTTGGTACTTCTAAAATCTAAGTAATTTTTTCCATGAAACGAAACTGTCCTATTAGGACGGTAGTCAAATCTGGGCTAATACTCAAATTTGATGTCCGTAATTCCTTTTGGTCAGTGAGAAATGAAAAGAAAATTTTAGTATCACAATTTTTGTATACGAATAATTTCTTAAATAAAACTCGTTTCACTTCCTGACTTTACTTTTCACGTTTCCTTATGAAAGGTTCATTTTACAGGAGCATATTTTGCACCACAAATCGTGAATGGATATTGAGTATTTTTTCCCTTGTCATTCTGAACAGTACCAATAGGCCCAATGCCTCTTCCACTTACAATATATTCGTCCCTATATTTACCTGACCTCACAATGTATCAATAAATTGGGATGTATACAAGATGCAGTCAGTATCTGTTATTTATTATCTTCTTTGGATAACACTCGAAGGCCAAACAGCTGATGTCAAGAGATGTGCAATTGACCGAACGGACCATGTTCACTTCGTCCACCACACCAGACGAACTTGGTTCACTGTTGGCTACTCCACGAACCAAGTTTTGCAACTTGATAGAAATCTGTGTTCGCCACGAATATCGTTCATTAACATAAACATACAACTGATCTTGGTCCGTGAACTTGGTAAGGAACAAAATTGGGAAAATAATGATCCTATGATAAAAGGGGTATAACTGCATTAATTTAATTTGAACTAGCAATAGGTACCAATAAAACTAGTAAAGTTTGAATAACCGTTTCTCTATCTGTAATGGTTATGAAAAAAAATCAAGTTTCTATTGAGGGATTGAAAGTGGATACGTTGCAACAGCGCAAAACTTGATTCCCCATAAATTAAAAGCCTATCTAGGTACTCATGATTAGTAAATTTTGACGTTGTCCTTAATTGACTTCACCTTTAGAATTCTACGAACAGACTGGCATAAGACCTGCTATTGCTGAGGTATAATGTAAGAACGCAGATAAACAGGATACACTTGCTTAGCAATGTTTAATTGCAGCGATGCCAAATTTCCTTAAAGGTTCCGTCACACTGCAAACGCATTTTTAATTTTAGTTTTGTACGTTATTACACAAATAGAGCGTTTTTCGAAGAATTGACAAAGAAATATTTTTCGTCCTTGTTCTTCGCATTGATATCTTACCACTCACAGTCTCAATACCCAATAGTTTTACCATAAATTAGATTCAAACTTCAGACACAAATATTTTTTTTTTTTGGCTAAACCCTTATTCAAATGCCAAAATGAGATTATTTGACTTTTCGGTTACTTACAACCTAAAGATTCTGTTCTTAAAATTAATGCAGTTATACCCTTTTCACTCTTTATAGGGCAGTAATCACAAAATGTTGTTTTTCAATGCTCTTTCTGTAATTTCTTTCATAGTCGGTTGAATAATATCCAATACATTTGATGTAATTGTTCTTTACCACCGCTACAGTTTTCCTCTTACAACTCTGAGCCATCTGCTAAACTTTTAGGAATTGTACTGAATTCCAAATTATCTTGGGCCCCACATATTGATTATGTTTGTACTAAACTTTCAAGGGTTATTTATTTATTAATAAATTTAAATTACTGGTGCATAAAACATATGTAAGAATTGCTTATTTTGCCATCTTAATAGTATAAATAACCTATGGTATTTCCGTATGGGGAAATTCTACAAAAAAAAGCCTTACGTATTTTAACTGGTTCTGGTTATGATGCGCACTGTAAGCCACTATTCATAAATGAGGCTATTCTGTTATTAATCTTTACGTCTTCACTTCTTTGCTGAAGGTAAAGAAAAATTTAGCAAATTATAATCATAGATCTGATCGTCATAATTATAACACAAGATACAATTTTCACTTGACTGAACCTAATGTTAGACTGGAAACAACTAAAAAACAATTTATGTCCATGGCAGTATCTGTGTTTAATAGATTACATAACTCTGCACACACTGTTAACTATAATACATTTAAGAATTTTTTAAAACGCAGGATGATTAATGATCCCTTTTATAATATTAGTGAATACTTTGAGTCCTCCGTTAATAACTTATGTTTGTAATATAATTTTATTCACTCTGTTTTGTTTTATTACGACTATGTCCATAGTATTTGTATAATACTCATGACTAATCTAATCTAATCTAATCTAATCTAATCTAATCTAATCTAATCCTTTTAGAAAAACATTGTAACGACCTCTCAGAAATGCAATAGTCCTTCGTGATCTGTTTACACGTTTTAATATCATATTGAGAAATATGATTTTCCATCATAAATTTAGTAGTGTTAAAAATTTTAAGATTTAGAAAATCTTGTGATGCAAATACTCCAGTACAAAAAATACCGTACTAAGCACATAACCAAAAATAATAACATAGAAACCCACACAAAAGTGTTGTGTTGTGAAAGCAAAATAATTTTGGGATATCCCTTCAGTGTTTTCTTCAAAATTTGGAACCTTCTCATATTTCCATTTTTCTTTCATATCTTTCCACATTTTATTACATAGACCAATTTCCATCATTCTCCTGATAATTCTATTGAATGGAAGCAACAGAGGGCTTCCTTTTGCTATGTAAATAGACAACCAATAAGTTATAAATGGAGAATCTAAGGAACAAACGCGATTTCTTTTACTTGATGCTTTTGTCGCAACAAAATATTCAACAAAAAATTCAGATCGGAGTGAAGCATAATCGCCTTTATTTATTGTTCTCCAGAGGCATTTCTCGTAATCTGAACAATCCTTTCCATCCCTCATTATCCTCTTCGCTATCGAGTCCGTTTTATCAGGGAAGTAGTAATCACTCGCAGGTCTGGCATATCCGTATTCGATTCCTGACTCTAACATCTCCTCTAAAGTTCTGATTGAATGTGTGACTCCTGGTTCTATAAGAAAACTAGTGAAGAACGCTTGGAACACAGTGCTAATTGTCAAAGAGAAGAAAACGAATGTGATAAAGATAAATCTCAATACTGAAACAGAAGGCTGCTGTGGTACTGACACACCTAGAAATACACTCCAAATGGTTACAAGACACGATCCAAATGATCTCAGTCTATTGTCTGTCCTGTTATTCAATTTGGAAAGTTCCCTTATTACAATTGCAGTAAAAATTATAACTAAGGCTATCATACACCACACAAGTATTTCAAATACGTGTAATAGTTTCTCTGGACTGAAAAAAGTTCTTGGGCACGGAATATACCATTTCTCCCGTAAGAAAACATAGGGAGTTGAGAAATCTAAAAGTTGTGCAGGTTTGTAAAGTAATACCCCTCCAATTGCAACATCTGCATCGCCATTAAGGACACTCTCTATATTTTTCGTAAATTTAGCAGCTCGTGAAATATTATGTGGTGGGGGAGTGATAAAATAATACGTTATATTCAAGTGCTGAGTGATCATGTTGAGGATATCAACTAAAGAACCTGTGAAATTGTACAAGATCCCAAAATCTTCATGCACGTAACTCCCAACTTGTATATTAGCAGGCTTCAAATGAAAAGTAGCCACTCTGATGGGAGGAGCATTAAATTTAAAAGGAATTTTGACAGGAAATAAATCTGAATCTCGTGAAAATATTCCACCATCATCCATCACCCATTCGTTCAACAAAACAATTTTGTCTCCTAATCCGTTAAGTGGGAACCATGTGAACAATACCACCTTGTCCAGACTTGAATCGGAACTTTGTAATTGATGTTTGTAATCTGGCATAAGTACCAGAACGTCCAGAATTTTGTAGCTGTTCCACAATTCCTGCAGGATGGAGAGCGCCACTTCTGATGGTGACATATGATATCCCGCTTCCATCACCACCACGAAGAAACGACTTCGAGGTTTTAACACAGCTTGTATGTACATCTGCTCAAACTGGACGATTATATTTGATAAAATATCTTCTTCTTCTTCTTCTTCATCTAGCCACGTGAAGACGATGTAGTTGTGGTTATTCACGTCCAGTAAAGTGTTTTCCAAAGTTATTGCATCCGGAGTGGAAATCATAACGCTCCATCGAATTTGGTTGTTCATAATTTGTAAAAGAGATGTTGTCAGTGCTGTTGGGTCTCTTTGAAAATCATGTCTGATTGCAAATGTATTACTGTCTGGCATTGACACCATTATGGATACTTGTGGTGTAAAATACCGATGTAACACATTTATTACGCAGAGTTTCATGTGTTGTTGACGAGACGTCAGGACTGCAGTATTTTCCATGGGTAAGACACTATGTAGCAAATTAAATACGAAAAATACCAGGTGGAAACTCTTCCCTGTTGACGACATGGCGAATTCTGTGCTCTGAAAATAATGTAGAAAGAAAATTTGTTTTAATTGTTATTATACTGTTAGGTGCTAATGAACCAATGAAGTTTGTTGATTTATTCTTACAACAATAATGTATTAATACAGTGATCAATTTGTATTGGGTTGGATTTCCTTTACGTGGAAATGACTTCATTGTGATAGCTAATATAATAACAGTACTACTACTACTACTACTACTACTACTACTACTACTACTACTACTACTATTACTACTGCTGCTGTCGTTATATATGGTGTTCCCCAAGGTTCTGTTTTGGGACCTTTGTTATTTCTTATTATGATCAATGATTTATCTTTTAATATTCATATCGAATCTGCATTATTTGCAGATGATACCACACTTTATGCTACTGATAGTAATGTTAATGAATTGAAACTAACAATCACTCAATCTTTTGATAAAGCTGCTTCTTGGCTTTTGGTTAATGGTCTTTGCCTTAATGACAACAAGATACAGAGTATTTTGTTTTCGTTGCGTAGAGAGGTCTGTGATAACACCTTTCAACAGGTCAAACTCTCGGATGTTGTTCTTGACTCTAAGTTGACCTGGGAAGGTCATATTAACGACCTGTGTATTAGATTGTCAAGAGTAAACTATATGTTAAGGAGACTTAGATACCTTGTGCCCAAAGAATTTCTTAAAACCTCATATTTTGCTTTTTTAAATAGTATAATTACTTATGGTATTTATTTGTGGGTAATTGTCATAAAAGTGATCAAATTCTTCTTTTGCAAAAAATGGCAATACGAATTTTGACTGATTCTGATTTTGATGCTCACTGCAGATCTTTGTTTATTTCTGAAAGAATTTTAATTATTGTTAATTTGTATATTTTCCATTGTTTGATTAAAATTAAGTCAAATTTAAACAGTTATTATCCACACAGTGAGATTCATCATTTTGGTACAAGACATAATTACCACCTTGTAACCCCTAGAGTTAGATTAGCCAAGTATAAACAATGGTTTACATCAATTGCATTGTCATTGTTTAATAAACTTGCTTATAGTGCACATATTGTTAATTTTAATAGATTTAGGTGTGTTATTAGTGATCAATCAAAAACCATTTTTACGATATAAATGAATTTAGGGAAACTAGTGTTGATATATTATTTTAGTTAATTTGTTTTTCTTTTGACTTTGTCTATGTATCTGTGATACCACGATTGTCTTTATCAGTCAGTCAGTCAGTCAGTCAGTCAGTCACTACTACTACTACTAAAACAATTTTTAGGCATTTTCCAGTTCTCAATGGATTGCCTCTATTGCTCTTTCCTTCGATAGAGGGAGCACACTAAGCGTGTTGCGATACTTGTCAGACAGATGATCAGCCTGTCGCGGAAAGTAAGAAGATGGCAACGAAATGATGTCATGATATGTTAAATGTTATGGTTTATTTTTAATTTAACGACGCTCACAACTGCCGAGGTTATATCAGCGTCGCCAGATGTGCCGGAATTTTGTCCCGCAGGAGTTCTTTTACATGCCAGTAAATCTACTGACATGAGCCTGTCGCATTTAAGCACACTTAAATGCCTCCGACCTGGCCCGGGATGGAACCCGCAACCTTGGGCATAGAAGATCAGCGCTAAGCGCTATACCAACTCGCCAACCAGGTCGACTGATGTCATGAAGGATGGATAGGTTTGGGAAAGAAACTGGTAGTAACTTTTGCAGTTGGTACTATCTCGTAATTGACTGAAGAGACTTGAGAAACCGCGAATGACTTTGTACATTGGCGTTCAAAGATAACTGACTTATAATTTTATGATAGTGTAAGCGAAGTTTGTAACCACGGGATAAGTCAGAACCAAAGATGTAACAAAGTGACAAACTTTGAAATAGTTACTCTAGTTCTCAATAGATGTCACAATAATTATTGGGACGTTAAAAAAGTCTCGGGGAAAACGGTGATGTCGATTAAACATAAATTATTTCCATAATTGACTATATCAGCGGTTTCCTGCTAAACCTAGCGCATTTTACAACATTTAGAAGGGGATGGAATTTTGAATTCTATAATGAGAGTATTTTATATACTATTGGACACACTATCATCCTCGCAATCTACAGTATTAATAGACGTAATAACTTAAGAAGCCACACTTACACGAACAAATTATCGAACACTATCGATTAGTAGGGATCGGGTATCTTTGTACGCCAGTGTACCGCAGTTTGATTTGAGATGAAGTGGAAGAAAAGATTTGATAACCTTAACTTCATTCTAATAAATTCTAATTCTAAAACGCAAAGTTATGGTAGCCAGTCCGTGGAATCGAAATTTATAAATTCAAGACGGTCATGTAAAGTACTGACCGTGACCGATATGTAATAATGATAATAATAATAATAATAATAATAATAATAATAATAATAATAATAATAATGGTAGTAACTGTAGCCCATAATCTTTGCAAAATTCATCGGGTTTTGACAAGTTAAAGGACCAATTTGACTTGAGGAAAAATAGACTTAAACAACTGAATACCTGCGAAAGAAAAAGGTTGGAATACGTTTTTTTTCTGTAAAATTAATTTTTTCCACGCAGAACGATTATGTGTAGCTATGCGCCATGAATAGTGTCTGTTGAGTTATAATGGCAAACCTGATATTTTACTAGCCACATTTCAATTGCCAATAGTTGTGAGGGAGCAAAAAGCTTGTAATCAGTCTGTAGCTAGGTCCTCGGCCTGTCAAGCAGGAGTCCGGATTTCTACAATATGGGACATCACAGCCAACATTCAGAAGAGAAAATTGGTGCTCTAACCTCAAAGCAACAACTGTGTACTGCTTTGCATTGGTTGCATACTGGCTGTCAGTTCCATGCAGTAGCAGCTATGCACGGAATTTCTAAGGTTTCAGTGTATAGAAGACAAAATTGCTTACGGGGTAGTTGATGGTGTTAACAGACTTAAATTCGAGGAAGGTTATTGATCACCAAATGTACTTAGTGTGTTACAGGATTTTTATGCTGTTGTTGGGTTTTCTAATGTTTGTGAGGTTATGGATGGAACGTTAATAAATACTGATGGATCGACACAAAATGAAGCTGCTTTTGTGGGTACATATGGCAACCATTCTATCTATTGCATGTTTGTACGTGAACAAAATCCATTATTTATTTATTTATTTACTTATTTGTGTAAAGCCACCGGCGTGGCTCAGTCGGTTAAGGCGCTTGCTTGCCTGTCTGAAGTTGCGCTCGGGCGCGGGTTCGATCCCCGCTTGGGCTGATTACCTGCTTGGTTTTTTCCAAGGTTTTTCCCAACCGTAAGGTAAATTCCAGGTAATCTATAGAGAATCCTCGGCCTCATTTCGGCAAATACCATCTCGCTATCACCAATCTCATCGATGCTAAATAACCTCGTAGTTGATACAGCGTCGTTAATTAACCAACTAAAAAAAGCTTATTTGTGTGAATTTGGCGCATCCTATGGTCATTTGAGTCATAGGCCAATCAACGCATTGATGTACTCGACCAATCACATTACATGAAACTCCATTGTCGCCAATATAGAAAAATCTAGATACAATACTTTTAAATATTTCTTGGCAATATTTTATATTTTATATTTGTGAAATATGATTTAGCAAGCTCCTAATATTCAATTTTAGGATAAAATATTAACATGTCTAACGATAGTGTAAAAATACAGCTACTTTAGCTCTCCTCTTTAGCGATTTTTGTAACTGTCGTTGGCAATATTACAATACACTGCTCCTTCGATTTATACAATGCATTAGTCTAAAGAAAGCAGAAAACAGTACAACGTGGTCTGTTCTTGTGACGAGAATCCAAGCCCCTGCATACCGGTAAGGCATCATGTCACAAACACTTTCAAGTATGAGTATTTCCGACAAAGTAAATATTATTCAACGCCTTGAAAACGGCAAAAATGTTAAGAATATTGCTGGAGAGAGTAAGGTAATATGTGTAATTTTTATTTTGTTTATTTATCAATTAATTTATTTCATCATTTATTCCTTCATGCCTTCATTGCAAGGTAATACGTATTCACTTTTATTTTGATTATTTATTTATTGATTTATTTGTTCCTTCATTCATTAATTCGTTCATTTGTTCATTCAGTAAAATATGTGAATTTCATAATCTCAGAATATATTGTATATAGAGCATTTACAGTTAATGTGTATCATGTTTACTGTTATGTTCTATAATATATAGTATAAACAATAGTATACAATATGTTATAGAACATATATTCAATTAATTCGTTTAACGAAATCAACTCCGTTACGGTGAGAAAATACATATATTCTGAGAATATGAAATTTTTATATTTTACTATAACTGCCAGTAAAAATTTGCTTAAGCTAAGAAAATGTTCTTCCTACATCACATGACTTTACGGGAACAAAATAATAATAACAAAAATCAATATACAAATTATCAATATTTATATTTTACACAATATATACAAATAATTCGTTTATCAAAACCTGTCCCGTTGCAGTGAACGAAATCGTAATATACGTTACAAGAGCGGTATGTTGACGTTTTCATGGTCGAGGAAAAGATTGAAAAAGCGAAACGTAGTTGAGCTTTTTTAATTTCCGAGAACATGAAAACAAACATACCGCTCGTGTATCGTACATTATTTTGTGCGAAGATCGTTTATTACATACCTGAAAGACGAATTTCTGATTAGTTGCAATGAAATCTTCATGTTGGTTTCTGTTTAATGACGGCAACTTCGGAAAACCAAAATATCTTTCTTCAACACTGTTACTATAAAATGTTTTCTGTGTTTACTATACTCCAGCAGGCCGTGATATACGTGTCTCTTTTTCCCCCAGTCTATAAATGCGAACTTAAAACAAACTGTAAGGTTATGTAATGATTTATTTTCATTTTAATATTTTAACAATATTATTTATATATATAACATATTGCAGTAATAACATCCGCATCTGGAATCTTGTTGATTTTTTCACGGCTTCCTTAATGTTACTTGTATCAGGAAAGCAATAAGTTTCGTGGAGTAGTAGACTTTACTTAATTTTTGCAAATATTTAAAAACAATAATTAACATTGCAATTTAGGTGAAATTGCAGTGGTAAGTTTCCAATTTATAATTGTTACTATGTTAAGCGTCTCTAAAAATAATATGTTAAAAGCCTAAAGCAGTAAAATGAATGTCGCGCTTAAGCGGTAAGAAGAGGGAAATTGTTATGTGTGTTACATTGGGAGTACTGAATGTGGTATTTCACACTTACCGCGTATTGGTTCTGTGCGGAAAACAAGAAAATACGCACGATCTCGCACAAACATATATTCTGAGGTTATGAAATGCAAATATTTTACGAACATTACATAAAATTTGTTTAAATTAAGAAAATGTTCTTTCTACATTATATGATGTTACAGGGGTATATTTATATTACATTAAATCATTATTATTTAATGACCCCATGCGTACCTGCTTGCACTTCGACCTTGCTTACGTATCCATGTGACGTCATAGATGTAGCTACCAGAAGAAACTACTCCATCCGCTGTACGTTTGGGAACGAAAATGCGCTGCTTGGTAATAACTAAAGAAGCCACACTTACACCAATAAATTATCGATCATTATCGATTAGTAAGGTCAGATATTTTTTAACGTTAATGTATTGATAACATTTCAACATCAATATATTCAAGTAGACTGCAATGTTTCAAGCCAATATAATAATCCTTAAATACTAACTTCTTGTGTTATTTTCTTCTCTTTAATTTACGATTTGTGACATTATATTGAGTGCGGATATTATTTCAGGTGAATATTCATATTGCTCATACAACACGACTTGAAAATCCTAAGCCTGCTAATAAGTTCGCCCCATCCTTCTTCTACAGCCACGCATTATGATTAATATAATTAACATTAATCTAACAAATTTAAGTAGTTTTTGTTGACATCTAGCTTGATCAATGTAATGATATGACAAAACTAGTTGTTTGCTTGTTCTTTAACAGGCTGAATTGATATTACAACATATATTTTTCTGTAGTTGCTTGTAAATAATAAGAATAAAATTATACTTATTTGATTTTATTCATATCACTCATTTTCGTACAAGTAATCGGCTAAATTAATAAGTTTAAGCAAATACTTAATTTTATTCATTTACTATTTGTCACTTAACAAATTGGTATTCATCCAATTAAGTCGTTGTAGGAAAAGGATACAGTATGGGACTGAGCCCACCGGCCCTCAGAGGAGAGGTACAGCAGAGGAAAATATGGTGTGTGGAGAAGTTATGGGATCTGATCAGATGCAATCTACAGGAATTACGTAAGCTATTCAACGTGTGTCATATCATGAATGAAAACGTTGTCTTGATTTTATGCAGACTAATATTTCCATACAAAATGTTACACACAAACTTCACATGCAGCTGGTTTCCTGGAAGGCGTACGAGGGCTAATGAAAGTAGTAAGCTGGTCTTACTGTGGATGAAAGACAAAAACTTGCAGTACTACAGTATGACGAAATGAAAATCAAGAGCATTCAAGATTATTGCAGACCAGACACTGCTGTAGGGCCACATAATCAAATGCAAGTAATTATGGCAGGAGGTTTGTTTTCTAACTGAAGCAATCCATTTTTATTGATTTTGACTTCAAAATGAGTAAGGGGATATTAGATGAGTTGTATGACATAGATTGTATACATTGCTCCGTCGATATAGGAGGATGCAATTGTTTACCTACTTTGATTGTAACACTCGGAGTAAGTCACCTGCAATCGGCAAGCATCATGTTTAGGTAGATCATAAAATTCAAGGAATATTATGAAGAGTAAAAAATCGATCATACGGAATGGGTATTTAAAAGTTGCTAATTCATTATAAATAGTGAATCTGACACAATTTTATTTCCTAGATATATCTAGCTACAAGTTTAAATAAATTAATTAATAAATAAATAAATACATAAATAAATAAGTGAATAAGTGAATAAGTATATAAGTAAATAAGTGAGTAAGTAAGTAAGTAAATAAGTAAGTAAATAAATAAGTAAATAAATAAGTAAATACATAAGTAAGTAAATGAATAAGTAAGTAAATGAATAAGTAAGTAAATGAATAAATAAGTAAATGAATAAATAAGTAGGTGAATAAATAAGTAGGTGAATAAATAAGTAGGTGAATAAATAAGTAAGTGAATAAATAAGTAAATGAATAAATAAGTAAATGACTAAATAAATGAATGAATAAATAAATAAATAAATGAATAAATAAATGAATGAATAAATAAATGAATGAATAAATGAATGAATGAATGAATGAATAAATGAATGAATAAGTAAATGATTAAATAAGTAAATGAATAAATAACTAAATGAATAAATAAGTCAATGAATAAATAAGTAAATGAGTAAATAAGTCAATGAGTAAATAAGTAAATAAATAAATAAATAAATAAATAAGTAAATTAGAAAATAAGTAAGTAAATAGGTAAATAGACAGGCTACTAGCAAGCTAACAAGCAAACAATTAAAAAATAATTTAAAGAAAAAAAGTTACCTTAAACTCTAAAGCAATATCCTTAATATTTGTGCCGTTTTAAAGGAGTTGAATAACATTTACAGAAATACTTTCTCAGACTTGAACGTGTTTGTGACATGATGCCTTACCGGTATGCGGGGGCTTGGATTCTCGTCACAACAGACCACGGTGTACTGTTTTCTGCTTTCTTCGCACTCAAACGCATTCCACTAAATCGGCGGATCAGTGTACTTTCTAAATAGATCTAATGTAGGTAATGATGGACAGTATTATAGGAGAGTAAACTATACTTGCTCTTATATTTTTCTGAGATGTGCACGGAGTAACTCAAATCACACACTGAATAAATTAAGCAACGCCGTTAATTGATAAACTGTATTTCGAAAACTGCATCCCTTTGGCAGCGAGTAGTTGTCACTATTCTACGTGGTTAATTGTTTGTAGACTAATTATTGATATTAGTTTCATTGTTCCCTAAACTTAGTAAAGAATGGAACGGAATAAATCGAAACAGAACGAAGCAGTACGCAGGAGAAATACTGGCAAAAGATATATCATGCTCTTATGAAATGGTCAAACCTGCAAATATAACTAAAAGGAATAGAACAGACTGGAATATAATCTGTAGAGATGAACAAAACTAACTGCCGCTCTCGCTCGCTGTATTCGTTGCATTTGTCTTTCGAGTCTCGTCTCGTCATTCTCGAGCGTTTCCAGTCTCGCTCATCATTCTCGAAATAGCATTTGGTCGGCGTGGAAAGATTTCGTAACTTTGAATAACACACATCATTGAAATAAATAACATTATAAATGTTTAAATTAGACAAAAAACAAAATAAAACGGTATCCTAGTTATCAAAATGTTCTGGTTCTATTATATGATATTACCTATGGTTATATAAATTGAAAAAAAAAATTCTCAAATAAATTTGCATTTATAACAATCATAAAACATAACGTTAATATCTTTTTACTTTAGATTGCACACTTGATCTCAAACTATGAAAAGAAAATTCCTAGCCTTTCAATAAGGACCTAGTAATTAAATAAAGATTGGAGGACGGATTATTATACACTGAAAGGTAGAGATGATGTTTCAAATAGGCTACTTGATTGTTTATACATTGCCAAAGTAGATAAAAGTTCAGTCATGTATAAACAACTGTGACAATTCCAGGCTGCTTGACGTTCGGGACTTCGGGAGTGACCAATCTCAACGTCTCGAAACACTCACAAGCAGTCTTTACGTCAACGACGTGACGTATACAACATTGTCGTGCGGGTTTTTGGGTTTTGCGGGAGCTGTTTGTCTTGCTTTCTCGATCGTTGTTCACCTCTAGTGGGCAGTATATTATTTCGACTATTATTATTATTATTATTATTATTATTATTATTATTATTATTATTATTATTATTATTATTATTATCACTATTGTCACTTATCATCATTATTAGTTATCCTAAATTTCAAGCCTTACCTTTGCTACTTCACATTTCGCATAGTGTGTTCGAGTATCAATTCCCGAATATTGCATCTATTGAAGGATCTTTGTTATAAATGTGTTATGCTTGCGTGTCAGCAATAAACGACTACTTTAGCAGTATTAAAAATGAAACGTAGTGTGTCATGATTGAATTGCTGTAAGGCATTTTCTATGTTTTCTACTTTATCTGTATTTTGTATAATGAAATAGTAAAATTTACTTTCTTACAAGTGGCTTTTATGGAACCCGGAGGTTCATTGCCGTCCTCACATATGTCCGCCATAGGTCCCTATCCTGAGCAAGATTAATCCAGTCCCTAGCATCATATTCCACCTTCCTCTAATCCATTTTAATATTATCCTCCCATCTATTTATCGGCCTCCCCAAAGGCTTTTTTCCCTTAGGTCTCCCAACTAACACTCTATACGCATTTCTGCATTCACCCATAGGTGCTACTTATCCTGTCCACCTCAAACGTCTGGATTTAATGTTCCTAATTGTGTTAGGTAAAGAATACAGTACGTGCAGTTCTGCGTTGTGTAACTTTCTCCATTCTCCTGTAACTTCATTCTTCTTAGCCCCAAATATTTTCCTAAGCACCTTATTGTCGAACGCCCTTAACCTCTGTTCCTCTCTCACAGTAAGAGTCCAAGTTTCACAACCATACACAACAACCGGTAATATAACTGTTTTATAAATTCTAACTTTCATATTTTTTGAAAGCAGACTAGATGACAAAAACTTCTCAATTGAATAATAATAATATTTATTCTGCGTTTAATTCCCCCCGTGTGGCATTTATATTTGTTACTGTTGCTCCAAAATATTTTAATTTTTCCACCTCTTCAAAGGATACATTTAAAATTTTTATATTTCCATTTCGTACTATGTTCTGGTCACGAGAGACTATCATATGCTTTATATTTTAGGGATTTACTTCCAAACCTATTTCACTACATGTTTCAAGTAAAATTCCGCGTTTTCGCTAATAGTTTGTGGATTTTATCCTAACACAGGCTCCGCCAAGTCGACTCAAGATCGCGAGAGGGCGTACAGGCCTGCTCAGGGCTTCCACTGCGGGCAGTACACTTTTGCACGCTGCAATCTATCAGTGGTGGAACCTATCGAGGTCGCTTGAGGGCAGCGGTGCACTGCATTTTGCACCAGGAATATTTATGTGCAAAAAACATGAACCTTAGCAATGTAATGGATGTTGTTGTGCGAACAATTAATTTCATAATGTCTAAAGGACTTAATCACATGGAGTTCAGGGCACTACTTGATGAAATTAACAGTGAGTATGGGGATTTACTCTACCATACCGAGGTAAGGTGGTTAAGTCGAGGAAAAGTTCTGGAACGTTTTCTCGCACATAGGAATGAAATTGCTTTATTTATGGCTGTACATGGAAAACCTGTTAGAAGCCTTGGACATGGAAGAATATATAAGAATAATGCAACAATTGTGCGAAGACTTCGAACGTAAATATCAGGAAATAGATAACTTGAACAACAATTTAAGATATTTGCAACACCTTTTTCAGTGAGTAGTCTCGATATTCCTGCTGAACTACAATTAGAAATACTTGATTTACAAAATGATATTGAGCTAAGGGATAAGTATTAAAACAGAAAACGTATTAACCATTTCTATATTTGTTTTCCACGAGAAAGGTTTCCTAAACTGCACAATGTCGTTGCAAGAACGTTGTGCATGTTCGGGACAACCTACGTATGCGAAACACTATTTCCTTTAATGAAGTTTACAAAGTCACGTCACAGAAGCCAATTAAGTGATGAACACTGAAAGCATGTTTGCGATTGGATTATACTAAAACAATAGCTCCATGAATTGAAAAGCTGCTTACTTACAGAAAAATGCAAAAATCGCCGCGGATCTCTAATGTATAAGAAAAAGTACTATTATTAGAGATTTGAATAACAACGTTTGTGCTGTTGTTTTATTTTGTTAATTGAACTGTATAGCAATGAGAAGAAGACAAACAGTGAAGAGTTTTATTTGGTAGTATGTTAATCTGTATAAAAGTGAATATTTTGTTTTATTTCATTGTTGTGCAAACATGCAAAAATTTATTTCGTATATAGTTAGTTAACTGTACCAAATTGTGTAGAGTACCGTTTTCAGTATAGTGCAATTAACAGTAAAAGTGTGCTTCAATTAAAAGCTGAAATTAATTTACATTCTTATCACAAATTTGGTTCTCATACAAGTTGTTAGCTCCGCCACTGTGGAAGCAGCTACCCTTGCCCGCAGCCGTACGTCAGGGCTTGAGGGTTTGTACGTACGCACCAGAGTGTAGTCACTTGACGCTCCCTGTCCTAACATATTCACATCATCCGAATAAACAAGCAGCTGATGTAACCCATTCAATTCCAAACCCTCTCTGTTTTCCTGGATTTTCGTATATAATATTCTTGAGCAAAGCTAAAAAGTATAGGTGATAGTGCAACTCCTTTCTTTATCCTGCAGTGAATTGGAAACGACTGTACAATTGTATTTTATATTATGCTAAAATATAGCAAAATTTCTCACCTTTTCAAAACTTCTTCTTGGATGACATGCCGATAAGTTGGTTCCGAAAAGCATGTTGATTGCTGATTTTCCTTTGTTACGCCTTTCAATTTATAATATGTCCTGATGAAACCCCATTTTCATCACTGACTTCACCCAAGTTTGATGGAAAGAAATCTAAGTGGGAAAAGTGAATCTTAAGAGACATATTGCATTCCATTAATTTGTAAGCCCTCAAGAAATCTCTGTAATGGTCTGTTCTGCAGTTTCCCATAAAATTCACAAAAACCGATTTAGTCTGTTAGGCTCCATTCCCCGGAGCCTCAATACTGGAAACCCATAATACCCCAAAATTTCACCCCAATCTATTTTTACTATTGCAGATGATAGATGAAGTAAGGAGAAGATTAAATATGTTGGTGGAATGATGGAGGGAAATGAAAGTACTCCGATAAAGCCCTCTGTAACATATGCTTTGTCCAAAAATTCCATCACGACCTGACCGGGGATTGAACCCGGGCCGCCTGAATGGAAGATCAACGTACTAGTACACGTAGGGGAAGCTGGTTGAACAGAACACTAATGATCTTAGTAAACAAAAGACTCAAACTAAAGTTGAAAAGACAGTTCTTTATAGCGAAGTAAGTGTTATTGTTAACTGTAAATGCGTTCAAAAATATTATCATATTGACCGATTGCACCATAATGGAAAAGGAAGCATAATAATATGTAATACATCTATTTCGTGTCATTAATTGTAAATATATTATGTATTTGCTCCCGCATGTTCCCGTATGCGGTGACTACAGTTGTCATTAATCTAACACACCGACTTATTGGCATCTTTTATACTAGACGACAAGGAAAAGTTAATGGCCTGCTGTCATGGCCATTTATTTTTCATTCACTCAGCCTGATCGAAATCGATCTTTATTTACTTCACTCAATTCCTATTTCAGCTTTGTGTTCAAATGTGACCTTCATAGCTGAAAGGATAGTCGAACTTGTTTAGAGAGAATTTTGTTATAAACATTGCAATGAGTCAGGTAAGCGTGAGGAATGTGTGATCATTAAGTTACGGGACTATTAAAAACATCAGGATCTATAGTCAGTTTCTGGAATCTGTAAAGTTAGAGCTCTATTACACGAGGCAATCGATTGCATGCAACTGATTTCCAAAGAAGTTGCGGGGCATTGGTTTAAATGGAAGCTATTACACTTACTGCAATTAGTTACACAGTCGGAAATCAATTGCAAGTTAGTTGCAGGCCATGAAACTGCTCTTGAAACTTGTAGTTTCACGCAGCGGGGCAATGTCCGAAATGGAGCGTATTACAGTAGGAAACTAATTGCATGAAACTCGCCTGCGCGCGCAGAACCCAGACCTGTCTCGTCAACAAATCCTCAGTTGACGCGGACTGCACGTTTCTGTCGTTCGGTTCTTTGTGCATATTTTGTGTTTTCACGGGTGCAGAAGTGCGGATAACAGGTAACAGTGCGATGGAGGAAGAACTGCAAACAACGGTGAACAATACAAGAAGGAAGATGACGAAATAATTATTAACGAACTCGTTTGAGACAAAGTTAATACAGAAGATTTTATATGTGGGGTTGAGAAATCTCCTGCCTTGTGGGACAGCAGATCAGAAGAGTACTCAAAGAAAAGTACAAAATTAAATGCATGGGAATGTGTTCTGGTAAATTTCTTTCCCGACTTCAACAAGGCGAGAAGCAGCAGTTATGCATTTCTCGACATTTTCCCGACTGAGCCTGACCGAGGTCCCCGGTATCCGGTATATACCGGGGGCCTCGGCTTCACTCAATTCACTCTGACTCGTTCTCTAAACTGATTGCAGTGCGGTTTACTTAGCGCGAAACTGCTTGGCACGTAGATTGGAATCAGTTGCATGCAATCGATTGCCTAGTGTAATAGAGCTCTAAGTCAGCGCATTTGGATGGAGACGGAGACAAGCTAATGGGCGGAGCCTAAAAGTACGTGGACCGTGTTGCGGGATGCATCGGCTAGTGGCCTCTAAGGGGTAAGATACGCGTTAACATCTTCAGTTGAGATAGAAATGATCCCCTCTCTGGAAACGCTCGCTGCATTGAAACAATCCTTTCCGCAGAGCGGTCATTGGTCTGGCCGCGTCCATTCACCACTTGCGCAAAGTACTTGCTTCGGATTCTGTACTCTACAGGTTCCAGACACGGAATTTTTTTTGTTAACCTCCTATATATTAACACGCTTTAATGCGAAAATGACTGGTATTTATTTTTTACTAAAGCAGATAATTGTGATTTAATACAAATCAAACCAGACAATTGCTGTTTTCCTGAATGAAATGAAACTATTTTCTTCCGAAGTTTCCGTACTATATTGGCTAAGTTTAAATTGGGAAGTGAAGAAGTTATTGCACACAAACAAGTTTCTAATAGAAGACAGTTATTATATAAATAATTATGTCTATTTTAATTTTGATTTTGCTCTAAGTCATACTTCCCCAGAGACAAGAGATAATGAGTAAACAGATAACAGAAGGGTGCTGTTTCTTTCAGCGTTAGCTGCGCTATTTCTAAATCTTGTTTATTATGAGTTTGTGATACAGAGACGCAGTTTATTTTATAGAAGTCAGATCGATAGTTCTTCTGCTTATTTGAAAAGAAATAGATACGATTAGAATCTCGTTATAAACAGCCAATATATTTTAACACGTGAATTTGTAATTAATATTAGAGGAGGAAAATGCGCTCCGGCGCCGGGTTTTTAGCTCTAAGTGCTGACGCTTTATTCATTAAGTCACACCGGATTCGAATTCCGATGACGGATTGAATCCATCTCAGTTTAAGTTCTATCTCTATGTTCCCTTTTCTTGGCAAGAATTTTTCTCCGTTTTACCCGTTCTTCACTATATGGCAGCCGTGGCGAAAATGTAATCGTTCGCCGAGCCACTGTGTAACCTGCAACGTGCATAGCACCTATGGAGGAAGGCGAACACCCGAAGGGGAAGTGAAACAACTGCCTGACTTATTAACGGATTTTCATTTTCCTTACGTCAATCACTTAAATATAATTTTATACAGTTTAAGGTTACGAACTAATGTTTAGTACGTGTAACGAAGAAAGAAATGAATAAGAAAACATAGGACACATAATCACAACCTTAAATTAACTCTCTTCAGAATGTGTCTGTGACAGAGTTTCAAAATCAGGAATTATATCACTTACTGCCAGTCGTAGTTGATCATGAAGGTATTTGTCTGTCAGTCGTGATCTAAATTTGGTTTTTACTGTTTTCATTGTTGAAAATAATTTTTCACAAACGTAAGTTGCAGCGAACATGGCTTCAACGGAGCAAGCGAAAGAACTAAACTTCGGATATTTATTTTCTGACAAAGATTTGAAAAGTTCAACATTTGCCAAGTCCTTACAATCATCTAGCTTTCTTCTAACATCACATTGTAAGTAAATCTGTGAGTTTAAATTGAAGATCTAACCGCATTATTCGTACATCTGCTGAAAAAGGATCGAAGATCAGAGATAATAATAATAATAATAATAATAATAATAATAACAACACTTAACCTTTTAATCTTTCATGAGTGACATGTACAGTAGTATAATGCCGTTTCATTTATACAACCGTTTTGCTCGTAATACAATCATACATTTAATATTCTCATCATATTGGCAGCAAAAAAAAAAAAAAAAAAAAAGCGTCCTCCCATCCTACTCGAATGTTATGTTTTATTTAACGACGCTCGCAACTGCAGAGGTTATATCAGCGTCGCCGGATGTGCCGGAATTTTGTCCCGCAGGAGTTCTTTTACATGCCAGTAAATCTACTGACATGAGCCTGTCACATTTAAGCACACTTAAATGCCATCGACCTGGCCCGGGATCGAACCCGCAACCTTGGGCATAGAAGGCCAGCGCTATACCAACTTGCCAACCAGGTCGACCCCATCCTACTCGAAACTTTCGTTTTTGTAGAGGTACATGGTTTCGAGAGAGACACTGCGACGATACGCCACTCGCAGGTCAGAGACAAATACAAATGGAAGGGAGTTTGACTCCAGTGAGTGAGAGGGTGGGGGTTAGGGATGGTAGGAAGAAAGAGAAAAGCACAGCTATAATTGCGAGCCACATTTTCGCCCCGGCTGCTATATGATATGCAGAATTCCTGCACGAAAATATTATATGTACTTTCTGTACATCATATTAATTCATTTGTAAAGATTTGATTTCTTTTGTAAAGTTCAACAGTACAAACAAAGATTGTGAAACAGAAGTCTACAATTTATAAAATTTACAATTTACAAAAATTGTAAACATTGTGAAACGAGTCCCAGGAGTATAAATAGCAGAAAAAAAGCCCACATTTCTTGAAGTTCTTTAGTAATGCGCAAGGGTCTAGCAGCGAGACGAGACCTCTCGGTAGACGAATTAAGCAACGTTGCAAGTTGATTTTGCTACGCCATGTGATTCGTTGTAGTTTATGCTGCAGAATATATGATTTTCATTTAACAATTCCACACCGTATAAAACTGTGACATGCAAATTAAAACTATACAGTACTTAACGATGTTCGTAATTTTTCAGATCACACGAGTCTTCACGTTTCCAACAAGGAGCAATGTTCACATGGCGATCATCGCCTGTAGTCTGTTACGAAGTGCCTTATGCATGGAACACAAGGCATTCCTGACTTCTCAACAGCAGCATATGGCACTCTGTGTTTCTAATGTATTAAATATGTATTTCACATCAGAGAGAACCCTAGTTGTGTCCATTCCAGGGGACGAAAGGGTTGTAATCGAATATGATTTTCAAAGCAAGTTCCTAAACACAGACAGAACAGCTTTAGCGAAGACTCTTTTGCAAATGATTTACAGACAATCTCGATGGAAACTCATAATTTCCATTCCGATTGCAGTATCTTTAGAAAATAATTCATTTGACAGGTATAAGAACAACTATATTATCTTCACATGGCTCAGTGAAGAAGAGGAAGATATTTTATTCATTCTAACCTCTCAGTTTAATCAGATGAATGCACAAACATTGTTAGATCCTAGGTCTCGATTCTTCGTGGTGGTAATGGACACGAAATATCATAAATCATCATCAGATGTGGCGCTGTACATCCTGAAAAAGTTGTGGAACAGCTACAAGATTCTGGACGTTCTGGTCCTAACGGCGGGTTGGGAGAACAAGCTTCTGTTGTACACATGGTTCCCGTATCACGGATTAGATGAAAAAAATGTTTTGTTGGATGAATGGTTGATGGAGAATGGTGGAATTTTTTCACGAGATTCGAATTTATTTCCTGTTAAAGTTCCGTATAAGATGAATATCTCTCCCATCAGAGTTGCTTCTTTTCATGTAAAACCTATGAATATGATTATTGGCAGGTACATTCATAAGGACTATGGAGTCTCGTATAATTTTACAGGTGCTCCTATCAACATTCTGAACATTATAACTAAACACTTGAATTTATCGTATTATTTTATCACTCCCATCCAAACTAATATGTCATCGATGGCTAAAATGAAGAAAATTACAGAATGGGTTTTTAATGGCGAGGCAGACATTGCGATACCATTTCGTTTACAAGGAAAACTGTATAAACTAGGAGAATTCACAATTCCATACTTTTCCTCTGGAGAAAAATGGTACGTTCCATGTCCTAAATCTTTTTTCAGTCCAGAGAAACTGTTACAAATGTTCCAAATACCTGTCTGGTGTATGATCGGCTTAGCGTTACTTGTAACCATGGTTCTGCTATTGGCGTATTCGCAAATGAGTACAAGGAAAGAATATTGTAGATTCCATTCAGTTACATCGTGCTTTCTAACTGTTTGGAGTGTGTTCCTTGCAGTTTCAGTGCCAAGGCAGCCATGTGGTTCAGTGTTGAGATTTATCTTCATTATGTTTGTTTGGTACTCTATGACAGTTAGCACTGTATTCCAGGCGTTCTTCACTAGTTTTCTTGTAGAACCAGGAGTCACACGGCAGATGAAGACTGTAGAGGAGATGCTAGATTCGGGAATCGAATTTGGATATCCTACACAGGAAAATGACTTCTATTTCCCTGATAAAACCGATCCACTAGTGAAGAGGATAATCAGAAATGGCAAGGATTGCGCAGATTACGAGAAATGCCTCTGGAGAACAGTAAATAAAGGCGATTATGCTTCACTTCGATCGGAGTTTTTTGTTGAACATTTTATTGCTACAAAAATTCCAAATGGGAAGAATCTAATTTGTTCATTAGATTCTCCTTCCTTCTTAACTTACTGGGTAACTATATTCGTAGCAAAAGGAAGTCCATTGTTGGCATCATTCAATAGGATTATCAGAAGAATTATAGAAACGGGTTTAAGTGACAAAATATTTAGTGATATGAAGGAGGGTTGGAAGTATGAGAGAGATCGGAATGTGGACAGCAACGTTGAAGAAGCACCGAAAGTGTACTGTGCTTTCACAATGCAACACCTCTCTGTAAGTTTCTGTGTAATTTTTCTTGGCTGTGCTTTTAGTACGGTGATATTTGTATTTGAATTTTTGTATCATAAGCTTTCCACTGAATTTAATATTATGAATATACGAGTATGGAGGGTGTGAATTAAGATTTCTGATGAGGGGGGGGGATAGAATCCTAGACAGAGAATACCATACATAAAATTATTATTATCCTCATTCAATACGGCTCAACGCTTGGTCGCACCGAGTTGTTTGTCTTGCATCTTGATAATAATAATAATAATAATAATAATAATAATAATAATAATAATAATAATATCCGTGAACAGGCTTAAGATAAGATGTGTAAATCCTAAAGGTATGGTCACACGTTGCTACTTTTGCTGCGTAACTTTTGTACTGCAGCTGCAAAAGTTGCGTGTCGTGTTTACACGTAAGTCAAAAGTAGCGATCTGCACGCTACTTTTCGTGTTGCGCAACCCGAGCGCTGCAAAAGTTGCACTACTTTTGCAGCCACAGTCTAGTTGCAGGTTTCCAGCTCCGTGTTGACTTCTCAATATACTTTTTGTGGTTATGTTCGCATTTTTTTTTAAACTCATGCGATAGCTTACTTATCTATTATTTGCTTTTCTGTCCTAACTAATATTAAGAAATTGGCACTATTTTTACTATAAAGCTATTAAAACACCTATATACTTAAATGATAACCAACAGCATATTCACGTAATCAATGTTGGCAACCCTCCTGTTTGAAACTACGCTATGGAAAATTAAAAAAAAAAAAAAAAATGAATTATATCGTCAGCAAATGTACTCAGACTGTGTTGTACATTTAGTGACTGTTACAAATCATTTATTTTCATTACATCTGATATTAAAATATATCCCAACAATAAAAGTATCATTAGCACATTTGGGTGGCAACATTGATCGCAACCGCAGCAAAAGTCTCAACAAAACCGATATCAAAAATGCTGCGGCTGCAATCCTGAGAACCCTGTTCAAACTTCACTATTCATAAGCTGCGCGCAGCATGAAAAAGTAGCTGGCAGCAGGTTCGGCAGCCGCTACTTTTCGGGTTGCACTGTTGTTCACACGAGAGTTGCGCGTCCACACATGTGGAGTGACGGTTAGCGCGTCTAGCCGTGAAACCAGGTGGCCCGGGTTCGATTCCCGATCGGGGCAAGTTATCTGGTTGAGGTTTTTTTTAAGGGAATTTTCCCTCAACCCAATATGAGCAAATGTCCACACCTGTGGAGTAACGGTCAGCGCGTCTGGCCGCGAAACCAGGTGGCCCGGGTTCGAATCCCGGTTGGGGCATGTTACCTGGTTGGGGTTTTTTCCGGGGTTTTCCCTCAACCCAATACGAGCAAATGCTGGGTAACTTTCGGTGCTGGACACCGGATTCATTTCACCGGCATTATCACCTTCATTTCACTCAGACGCTAAATAACCTGAGATGTTGATACAACGTCGTAAAATAACCCAATAAAAAAAATATGAGCAAATGCTGGATAACTTTCGGTGTTGGACCCCGGACTCATTTCACCGGCATTATCACCTTCATCTCATTCAGACGCTAAATAACCTAAGATGTTGATAAAGCGTCGTAAAATAACCTACTAAAAATAAAAATAAAAGAGAGTTGCGCAGTTTTTTGTACTGCAGCGCTGCAAAAGTAGCGACGTGTGACCGTATCTTAAGTTATTGATTGTTGTCAGCTTGCTGGTGATGGTAATACATCAATATAATCTTCTTTGCTTACTCTATGCTGTACTTTATAAAGTATACTTGTATTAAAACGATTATATTTTGTGAGGGGGGATAGAAGTTATCCCTGGCAGAGATGTTAATATGAATTTATGAGAGGGGGATAACGTTTCAATAGGGGGCAAATCCGCCCATCAACCCCGATAATTCGCACCCGTAATTTACGTAAAGGCATGCCGTTCACTGAGGTGTTAGGCCGGAAAAGAAAATATGGAGTAGGTCGTAAGGTCTTCTCAAACTGAAAAACAGGCCAATAGTATAATATTTAATAATGCATAATAGTATCAAATGGTTATGGATATTAAAGATCTAATCGAACCTGTGTTGTGAAGTGTGTTAATGGGCAACGCAACACTAATTTCACTGAGTATTAGAGTTCTAGACAAGCAAATTGAGATACGGAATCCATATCTATAGAGTCATTTTCCATGTTATGGCATGAAATCTCTGAAGGATATGCACACCACTGTTCTACCATTTAAATTTATACGAAATGAAAACGTAAGTTTGTTTCAGTGATGTCCGTCATCAATCAGTATAACTTCATTAAAAGAGATACATTTGAATGTGGTGCACTTCTGTAACTTTTTAACACATGCACTAATGCATAAAAATATAAATATCTCTGAAACTATTATTGTGCAAAAATTGATTTCAATATACAGGGTGATTCACGACTAATGATCAGCGCTTTAGAAATCAGTTCTATGGGCCATTTTCAGCATAATATGTTACATGAATATGGGTCTTATTGTTGACAGTTAAAACGTTACAGTTGACTGAATCCTATGAAAGTAGCAGTGGTTTTGAGCAGAACCAAGAGTTAGTCACTTAAAATACACATATATATTGTGACAGCTGCACCGGGGTTCGAACGCGTGTCCGACAGGGCGCGCGGCAGACGAAACGCTGGTACGGGCAGCATCTGCATGCTGAGAGAGCAGAGGGGCGGTGTACTACGGCGACACGGCGAGGGGAGGTTGCGCGCGCATCTACTGCTTGCCGAGTCGGGAAGGAAGCAAATTGCTACGTGCGGAGTGAAGGGGGGGACGGACCCTCCCGAATCGTCCAGAAGTCCGTCGAAGTGGAAATATCCAGATTATTCGAGAATGCCATTCTGACCGCGAACTTTCTCGTAACTATGGTTTGGTTATATAAAAGAGAAGACGCAAGTGAAAGTCAGTCAGTCAGTCAGTCAGTAAGCCAGTGTTATTACAGGCAGATTTGGACAGTAAGCGAGTTAGTCTTGTGTAGCAGTGAAGCCAGCTTCGAGACCAGAGCGCGACTTGAGTTGTGTCCGTAACTGTGGAGCCTGAAGCCCGGAGTTCGAGTGCAGTGGACCGCATTTGGGGGACTTGAGTTCGAAGTTAATTTTTTATTTTTATTTTTATTTTACTAGGTTATTTTACGACGCTTTATCAACAGCTTAGGTTATTTAGCGTCTGAATGAGATGAAGGTGATAATGCCGGTGAAATGAGTCCGGGGTCCAGCACCGAAAGTTACCCAGCATTCGCTCATATTGGGTTGAGGGAAAACCCCGGAAAAAACCTCAACCAGGTAACTTGCCCCAACCGGGAATCGAACCCGGGCCACCTGGTTTCGCGACCAGACGTGCTAGCCGTTACTCCACAGTTCGAAGTTCAGCGGATCGTCTCTGAAGGTCTGGGGTTCGAGATTCTGTGAACGCGAGTGACTGAGCTAGAAGAACTAGCCAAGACAAACGAGCTGTGAACTGAGAACTGACAGTTCTGTGTTGTAAATATATTAGTTAAGATTAACAGTTCATTGTTGTTCGTAATAGTCCAAGTAAATTGTCAATGTCGTCTGTGGAATGTACTAACGAATACTGTGTTACTGTGTGGAGTGGAAATCCCATTGTTGACTGGAGGAGAATTAAATTGTAGAAAATGAAGAGTAATTGTTGATATAATAAAATTACATTGTTGTTCAGTATAAAAATTTACAATATTAATTAGAAATACAGTATTAATAATAAAATAAACATATCTCAATTTGGAAGTAGGTTTTCAAATATTCCTCCTTCCATTGCAATGCACTTGGCCACGTGGATGTGAATGGCGCTTAGCGTTCCTTACCCCGTCATGGCTGTCCCTGATAAGCGCAGATGATGATCACCAGACCTACCTTCCCCTTCACCCCGTATTTCACGTCACAGCGCAACCCTACGTTTAGTTTACGTTCCAATGTTTGTATTACAATCCAAGCAACTCCAAAGCCTGATTCACGCTATAACGTTTGGATTTTTACGAATAACTTTCAAACTAATAATATTTGTACCCATGTTCATAGGATATTTTATGCTCAAAATGGCCTGTAGAACTGATTCCTAAAGAACGGGCCATTGTATTTTCCATATTATAATTATTTTGTCAACAGAGGTCTGCATCGGACGTTTTCGCTCATGTTGTAGGTAAATGTTTTTTTTCTTCCACATAGGAGTGATTTTGTTTTTGCCACATCTGATAGATGTTATTGGATGTAAATGTAATTGTCATAAACGGAGAACACAATCACGATAATGCAAAGACCGTATCAAGTTTTTAGTTGTAGTAGTAATAATAATAATAATAATAATAATAATAATAACCTATAATAAGTAGTGTATCAATCTTTGCGTCTGTAACAGTTGTGCAGCATGATTATTCGTTTTATTATATTTTCTGTGACGTTATCTCTGTACTAATATTGTTATTAATCTACTGTTATATCAATACTATTTTGTAAAACGTTTCTACATTGTCGCAGTATATAGGCGGAACACTATGTATGGACCTATCATATTATGTATGTGGTAAATCAAATATTAAATAATTATTAATTAGCAATAATAACTGTATATCGAAGTTTTTCATACTATTTTCTTTATAACTTCATGTTACTCTTTTGGTACATTCCATTAGACTGTTCCATTAAACGTTTGTCATAAACGCAGAAAATAAAGCCTGAATTTTACCGTGTGAGCAAAACGTATGTGTATCTTATCTGTTGCCTTCTATACAAGATAAGACATGTCGGTGAGATGACCTTGTACTGTGCTTCTATTACGAGCGTATCACGACCGATCTTACCTCACTCGAGGGTGCGACATTCGACCGAGTTCAAGCGAGCGATTTAACTCCAATACAGCACTCTGTTTGTCAAGTTTGTTCGAAACAAATAAGCTTTCGTTCTGTATTTTCAAAAAAAAAAATATATATATATTCTGTGTATCCCAATGGATTCAATTGTTTGGAGAAAGTCCTCTCAGAAAAAATGAAGAAATTGGAGGAACGAAGTAGAGGTTTTGGAACAGTGAAAAATACTAGTGCAATTCTGCAAGGTGAGTCACAGACTGCCCAGAATTACAAATGCCATATTCTATGTAATGTCCATTAAATCCATGTAAAGTGGAAGAACATTTTTCGTTTGCTTATAACGGGAAAAGGATTTACATCTGAAAATTTGATGAAATATATTGTAATATCTTACGAGAAGGAGTAAACGGAATGTTCATCATACAATATATGGTGCAAACTAATTGGTACAGATTAAAGCAAAATAATTTATGCATATCTTCTAGTCTTAATGCATACTTTGTTAAATTTTAGAGCATAATCGCGTGTATATTTTTATGTTTCTTGTGCATATAAATCCGTAGTGTTGGTAGGACATTATGTAATGAATGGATCTAAATTAATGGAAGTGTTACAAATATGAAATAGGTTTACAAAATAAATATGAAATAGTATGATATACGAACTGAGACGTGTTGTATTGTAGCGAAAGCTATCCATATTACTACACACTGATACTTTTTTTTAGTAGATTATTTTACGACGCTTTATCAACATCTTAGGTTATTTAGCGTCTGAATGAGATGAAAGTGATAATGCCGGTGAAATGAGTCCGGGGCCAGCACCGAAAGTTAGCCAGCATTTTCTCATATTGGGTTTAGAGAAAACCCCGGAAAAATCCTCAACCAGGTAACTTTCCCCGACCGGGAATGGAACCCGGGCCACCCGGTTTCACGGCCAGACGTTCTAACAGCTACTCCACAGATGTGGACTCAATTATCATTATTCGAGGAAAGTGAAAATTTTGGGTACAAGTTTTTTCTTGAATATACATTGTTCTTTCTCACTGTCAGAAACATTAATATTATAATATATATTCTTAAAGATAAATAATCTACGTTTATAGCAATGTATGCTTCATCGAGTTCGTTTTTAAATTGTGACATTTTTTGAGGCTATGACTTACACTGATGTTTTATCCCAGAGACAGACAGACAGATATATTTATTGAGCAATATTATACATATACAGGGTGTTTCCGAGGTGGTGTTACAAACTTTCAGGGATGTAGGGGAAGGGCACATGTATCAATTTTAGATAAGGAACCCTGGTTCGGAAATGACCGAGTCGAAAGTTATAAGCAAAAATAGTTGTGTGGAAATGGAATTGTAATTTGGCACCACGTGCCCTCCTTCCCTTAACTTTTGGAACAGTCGTGGAAAAATGATATGGACCGGGTGTCTCCTACGTGGGTACATGTCCGATACAATCTGTGAGCTTGTCTACTGTTCCTATTGGCTCATCCGTATTCGAAAATCAGGTCTGCTTATTCCGCTCTCGTGTACTCCTCCATTTCACTAGGATTGATCGACTGGACACTGCAACTTGTACACATACACTGCTGTCTACAGACGTGCATATCAGGACCGACCATATCCGTTACACATTACGCTATCTGCATTGCTTTAGTGTAGTTTCCTGTCCTCATCCCTCAGACAGCGCTCTGAATGGAATACTGTAAGGTGTAAGTAGACAACGTAAACAACGTCAGATAAATACAGTATGTGTAAGATGTACAGATAAATACACACAAATAAAGTGTACAGAGGAATAAAATTATTTCATTTCCACAGAACTATTTTTGCTTGTAACTTTCGACTCGGTCATTTCCGGACTAGGGTTCCTGATCTCAAATTGATACATGTGCCCTTCCCCATCATCCCTGAAAGTTTGTAACACCACCTCGGAAACATTCTGTAGATGTACTATGTTACCAGTATTTTTCTTAAAATCAATGGACGGGTCTTCTGACTGTACGTGCTGTGTAAAACAAGTCCTACTTGGTAGGTTTCACCCCCTCACCTATGATTAGATCCAAACACTCTCCAAAAGAGCACACAAATGGCACAAACTGAATACTAGTATTAGGCTATTAGTATTCCATATTTATACCCTGGTTTTCTGTTTCGTTACTAGTGTCGGCACCTGTACGAGGAGGTAAAACCTCACCTTCCAACAAACTTAGAAAACAGTGGAATGAAAAGGCAATGCAAGAAGGCATAGAACAAGTTCGAGAACAGACGTGAGAGACGAGTTATCTGAATTCAGTATTACGGTTGGGAAAACACCTTCTAATTAAGATCATGAATGCTTGTTCTGTGCTTTTCTTAGTAGAGGTCATTTTTATTTTGCAATTTTCTACATCTTGTAACTTGTTAATAGTATTCCATATTTGCACCTCCATTTTTACGAAGAAAATATGTTAGATTTTGAGGAAATTATTTTTTCAAACGTTTTATAATACCTTCTATACCAGTGTACCATTCACAGGGACATTCAGCAATAAACAGGACGATACTTCACATTCAGTATTCAAAACTTATAGGTTCTAAACTGAAAAAACAAAATGGTATTCCATATTTGTGATACTTCCTCTACTTAAAGAAGTTTTACTGATGTATACTCGTATGGCAGTACTCTTTAAAATATTTTAAAGAACTGAAATACAAAAGAGAGTTCAACTATGTGATGTAAAGTTCACTTTATGAATTTCGAAGACACGAATGTTGTATAGTTGACGAAGATGATTAAAATTTTACATTAAATTTTATGTCTCTTTTTTATACAACATTCCCATCTGAAGATATGAGTGCATCCTGTCGTATAACAGAATTCTTAAAGAATATGCGTGTATATTTTTCTCCGATAAAGAACTTAAAAGTTACATTTCCTGCTTTTTAAGTTAAGTGGGAAGGAATTACACATATAAGAAAACGGAAAGTATATGAAGACTTTTCTTGGAATTTTTCATAAAAGGAGCTTTTATGATTATTAATTTGTGCAGTCGGCTGTACGGACAATCATGCTGACTTGTTCTTCAACTCCATCTTCCGATATCAGTCCAGTCTTGTGTAAACATCCACTCTGCATAGATCCTACTAATGGAAGGCCCTCCTTTTGTTTCCTGGATTCCATGCTTTCTGTTTGAGGTTGGGAATGACAACTTCAGCTAAAGCGAGTACGTTCACAAACAGAATTCTTTTATCTTCCCTCGATGTATAACGGGAAAGATGCTTTTGCCGAGTTCGTAGCATGAAATTCTTTGTAGTCTAGCATGGCGGCACATACGTATCTCCCATCATCTGTACAATGGGGGCCGCAGCTCGGTTACCGCACGCGAGAAATGTCATAAACGTATTCATGATATGAGGTGTCTTTAATTGTGTAATTTAACTCTACTAAAGGAATCAGATTGTTAGAAAAAATGGTTTGAAAGCTTAAATGTGAAAGCTTATATCTACCAACATCGGATCGAAATCCCTTTTGAAAGTTTATTCACGAGTAAACGCTAAAAAATAGGTTTTATCTTTTCCTTTTCTATATCCACACATATACACTGGAGTCTACAGGCTGTTTTCGGGCTGGTATTACAAACCGGTATGGCATAGTTGCGCCCCGCGGCCAATTGGGAGGCCTAGGCATGGGATAATTGCGCCCCGAAGAAATCAGGTAGCAGAAGGAACATGGCATAGTTGCGCCCCGAAGAAATCAAGTAACAGAATGGACATGGCATAGTAGCGCCCCTATGGGCATAGTACACACGAAAGTGATTGTCATAATATAAACAAATTACTTAAAAATATTACAGTGATAGCTGCATTGAAATCAGGTAGGCCTATCATATGATCAATTTTGCTATTTAAAATAAAACTTTTTTATCGATCACACACAATAAATGAACTGCATTTTTGTTTGTACATCGATATCTTAACCCTACGGTACAGGGTTTCGAAAATTGAAACTTAGAACTATTGTGAATTATTAACTCTTTACCCTTTTCACTAAACTGAACATTCATTTTAAATTATACTATACGCCACAGACGGTGTGAAAATCACTAATAAAATGTCAAAGACTGCTAAGACCCCATATTCCATCGACTCACTCATTTGAATATGTCAGTTAATAAAATACTGCCAACTTCATGATGTTCATTTTAACGGTAGGCTATTGATAATCACTGTATAAACAGTAGAAAAACATTTAATAAAGTACTGCCAACTTCATGGTGTTCATTTTAACGGTATCATAATGAATATTAAATCGAATGAGAAATCAATAATGTTGGTTGATTACGAGGCTCGAGTTTCCGTAGTGTCTTTTTCTCTACCTATTTCATCGGGGCGCAACTATGCCATACCGACGTGCATATCAGGACCGACCATATCCGTTACACATTACGCTATCTGCATTGCTTTAGTGTAGTTTCCTGTCCCCATCCCTCAGACAGCGCACTGAATGGAATACTGTAAGTAGACAACGTAGACAACGTAAACAACGTCAGATGAATACAGTATGTGTAAGATAAATAAGGTGTACAGAGGAATAAAATTATTTCATTTCCACACAACTATCTTTGCTTATAACTTTCGACTCAGTCATTTCCGGACCAGGGTTCCTTATCTCAAATTGATACATGTGCCCTTCCTCATCATCCCTGAAAGTTTGTAACACTAGCTCGGAAACAGCCTGTATATTAAATATACTTCTTGTGGACGTTAACTGGATTTTAGCGACTTTGTCTGTGTCTTTAGGAGGGCTAGGAACGCATAAGGTCAAAGATATTTGTTTACCAGCTTTCTTGTCTTCTGCATATGGAGTCTTCGATTTTGTCAAATCTATTCTCCCAATTTTCGATGATATAGTCAAGATCTGTGAAGAGTGGTTCATTTTAACAGATAATCATGAAATTCCTTCAAATCCTGAAACACAAAAGCTGTAAGATCATATCAATTCCACTAATATCTTTTAGACTCTTTTACGTACCTATTCTCCATCAGATGTAGATCAAGCTAGATATCGTGCTTTATACGTGAAGTAATCGGGATCTTGGGTCCAAGCAATACCATCTTCCAGTCAACGCCTGTGGAGTAACGGTTAGCACGTCTATCCGCGAAACCAGGTGGCTCGGGTTCGATTCCCGGTCGGGACAAGTTACCTGGTTGAGGTTTTTTTTCCGGGGTTTTCCCTCAACCCAATATGAGAAAATGCTGGGTAACTTACGGTGCTGGACCCCGGACTCGTTTCACTGACATTATCACCATCTCATTCAGACGCTAAATAACCAAAGCTGTTGATAAAGCGTCGTAAAATAACCTACTAAAATAAAAATAAAACCATCTTCCAATATTGGCACTTCAATGAACGTGTCACAAAAATAATAAACAACAATAAAACCGTAACCAAAATTTTTCTGGCAATTTTCGCTTTTTCAAAAATAATTAACTATTCTGAGACCAAAAATTGTATTTTTGAAATATATGTTTGTATGTCCGGCCGTCTATCTATATGTTTGTTACCTTTTCACGCGATAAGCTGAACCGATTTCTATGAAAATTGTTATATAAATTACGTCCCACTTAAATTTTAGGCTGTATGGCGTTCAAAATATTTTCTTTAAAAGGGGGTTGTAAGGAAACCTGAATTAAATAAATCAAAATATCTTGTTTATTGAGTATTAGGAGAATGTTACATAACAAAAGTTGCTTTGACAAAACTTTCCGACAAGTTTTATTCAATGAAAAATTTTGATAAGACTGATATTTAATGAGATACATATATAACTTTTAAAATAACAATGTGTTTATGTCAGTATCGCATCAGACTAATATAATGTAGTGAAAACAAATGACTCTCTGTTTATTTAAGGCGGCCTTGCATAATAAACGGATGATTTGCATTTAACACTTTTTATACCGATATAATTGTATTCTATGATAGGCATATATAAATGTTTGTCAATATTAATAGGTTATACAGGGCTTTCATTTCAAACTTCCCAGTCTAAATAACTAATTATTTAAATTGAATTCAATTTGAACAAAAAACAAAAACACGTCAATTTAGATATTGAGGGGGAAGTCTGAATTTAGATTTCACCCCATCCCCCGGCCACCACCACTTTGAAATTTCAAATGGCACATCTATATTTTTATATTTAAATATGAAAGAGCATTCAATTGTTTATATACACCTCATTCATTTGTTTTCGCATCTTTTGTTTTCTATCGTCGCACAGTGGTCGAAAATCCATATTTAGGAGGTCAAAAGTAGAAAAATGACATGTAAAAAATGAAATAAACCCCTTTAAATTACTTTTCCTACATAACTGAGTAACAATCAATTGATTATCTTAATCAGCGGAGGTGGCTGCAGAGCGAGATAAGAAGCAGGTAACATGTCACTTTTCGCCACCCAGCATTCTTACTCAGCAAGTGCCGCCAGTCTGCCGTTTTCTTTGTGCTGTAACTCTGTTGTAAGTGGTCCATTATATTAATACTTGGTATCAACATGTCAAGTAGTTCTTTATGTATGTAACACTGTTTGTTTTTGTTACATTTAATGTTATTATAGCATGTCACTTTAGCATGAATGGACACGGGACAAAATATAAATATAACCATTGAGTGCAGACTTTGCTAAGGTAGAGAAAAAACACCCTTTGTTCCGTCCAAAAATGATTTTTTTTTTCGCTTCCTCGAGGATTTACCTCTATTTTAAATGAAGTCTTAAGGTGCGCATATATGGGGAAGTAATAAATTATGCACATTGTTCTTTCCAGGCGCAGTAGTGCAATTTTTCTCGATTAAAGTTATTTAAATATCTTTCAACCGAAACTGCTTCCGAAGTAAAATTTGGGGAATGTAAATTGACAGCTTGTTAATTATGTATCAAATAAGCTTCCCAAGTGCCCAAAACGTGCAATAGTACCTAAAATGTTACATTTTCCCCATAAGATAATTTATCGTTGGAGAGAAAGAGGATAAAGAATATGAGTTTTTTTTAACGAAATGAACATTGTTTTAGTGAACTACTTATTAAATTAGATTCTCATCGTGTTAGTAATGAAAATTAATAGAAAACTTACCCCTGGAAAAAGTCGTGGCTGTCCACGAAAGCTTTTCCATTACAGCAAATATGAGGTCGAAACAAAGACAATTCAGAGAATTAGAGCTTGTGTACAAAACAAGTATACTACCTGTAACTACTGTATAAAATGCCATGAAAATCTGTTAGAAGAAATATTACTAGTTTTGTCTAAATGCATCCCCCCCTATAAGGGGCAGTTCCCCTTATACCAACGTAATCAGAGTTGGTACAAAAAACAAATGTACTACGTGTAATTACTGTATAAAATTTCATAAAAATCCGTCAGATAGGAGAAAAGTTACTAATTTTGTCTAATTGGACACCCCTATTTGGGGCAGTTCCCCTTATACTAACGGAACGAGAGCTTGTATTCAAAACATATATGCTACCTGTAACTACTGTATAAAAGTTCATAAAAGTCTGTTAGGTAGCTGAAAAGTTATTAGTTTATCCCGCATTTGCATTCTGGACCACTTTGCGTCACCTGGCAACCTGTATTTTTGTTATTATCAGTTGATTATAGGAAGAAAACACGGCTTATTTTGTGTAATTTCCTCAACTTAATCAATAAGGATGATTTACGTGGTGTGTCTAAAAAGTTCGGTGAATGGTGTCATAACTGAACGGCAACTTGGCGCATGTGCTTGCGCATGCGCATGGTTATTCAGAGACTTGGGGAGAATCGATACACAGCATGCAATGCATGTGACTGGCAGTGTAAACAGACTGATTTCTTTAAACATTTTTATACCGATATAATTGTATTCTATGATAGGCATATATAAATGTTTGTCAATATTAATAGGTTATACAGGGCTTTCATTTCAAACTTCCCAGTCTAAATAACTAATTATTTAAATTTAATTCAGTTTAAACAAATAAAAAAAAAAAAACAAGTCAATTTAGATATTGAGGGGAAAGTCTTAAACCAAGCTTAATTGTATTTTAGATTTCACCACCCACTCCCCAGCCACCCCAATGGTTAAATTTCAAATGACAATCCTAAATTTTTATATTTTAAATATGAAAGAGCACTCAATTCTTTATACTCCTCATTTATTTGTTTTTGCATCTTTTGTTTTTTATCGTCGCTTAGCAACCTGAATTGTGGTTATTGTTGATTAGAGCTGAAGAGAATAGAGCTGCAAAAACTTATTGAGCATTTCGTGTAATAGTTATGTTTGTGTATTAAATTATTTTAAAATGGTGCTATATCCTTCAAGAGAGAACATACGTGGTGTGTCTAAAAAGTTCGGTGAATGGTGTCATATCTGAACGGCAACTTGGCGCATGTGCTTGCGCATGCGCATGGTTCTTCAGAGACTTGGGGAAAATCGATACACAGCATGCAATGCATGTGACTGGCAGTGTAAACAGACTGCGACCAATTGAACGTAGTCAGTGTGAGAGGAAGTGTCACAGCGCAATGGAGCAACGTGTAAACATCAAGTTCTGCTACAAATTGGGGAAGACTGCAACGGAGACACATGGAATGTTGGTGCAGGTGTACGGGAGGGAAGCCGTGAGCAGAAAATGTGTTTACGAATGGTTTAAATGCTTCCGTGAAGCTCTTGCGGACTTCTTCCTGTTTCCCCGCTTGAAGGCGGCCAGATCAGGGGAGTACGGAGGGTGTTTAAGAACAGTTACTATCTTCTGAGCCAGGAATTGGCGTACACGGATCGCACAGTGTGCAGGGGCATTGTCATGGAGCAGCATCCATTTTCCAGTCCTGTGCAACTCTGGCCGAACCCGCCGGATACGCTGTAGCAATCGGTTCAAAACGGACTGGTAAAATGCAGCATTAAAGGTTTGACCTGCAGGAACAAATTCCTTGTGGATGATGCCGTTGTTGTCGAAGAAGGCGATCAACAGTGTTTTCAAATTGGATTTTTGCAGACGGTTTTTTTTTGGTCGCGGTGTAGTCGGTGAACACCATGACATCGATTGCCGTTTTGATTCCGGATCGAAATCGTAGCACCAGGTCTCATCTCCCGTGACGATGGTTTTCAGAAGCAATGGATCCTGGTCACACATGGAAATGAAACCACCAGAAGTTTCCATCCGTTTTGCTTTCTGCTCGTCTGTGAGTTTGTGAGGCACAAATCGGAAGCAGATTTTCCGCTTACCCAAATCATCGCGGATGATGGTGTGCACCGTGTCCTTGCTAATGTCCAATTCCTCCGCAGTCAATCTTAGAGTCAGTCGCCGATCTTGTGCCAGCATTTGTCGCACTTTCTCGATCATTTCTGGGGTTCTGCTTATCGATGGCTCATCCTCAATTGTTTCCTTCCCTTCACGGAAGCATTTAAACCATTCGTAAACACATTTTCTGCTCACGGCTTCTCTCCCGTACACCTGCACCAACATTCCATGTGTCTCCGTTGCAGTCTTCCCCAATTTGTAGCAGAACTTGATGTTTACACGTTGCTCCATTGCGCTGTGACACTTCCTCTCACACTGACTACGTTCAACTGGCCGCAGTCTGTTTACACTGCCAGTCACATGCATTGCATGCTGTGTATCGATTCTCCCCAAGTCTCTGAAGAACCATGCGCATGCGCAAGCACATGCGCCAAGTTGCCGTTCAGATATGACACCATTCACCGAACTTTTTAGACACACCACGTATGTTCTCTCTTGAAGGATATAGCACCATTTTAAAATAATTTAATACACAAACATAACTATTACACGAAATGCTCAATAAGTTTTTGTAGCTCTATTCTCTTCAGCTCTAATCAACAATAACCACAATTCAGGTTGCTAAGCGACGATAAAAAACAAAAGATGCAAAAACAAATAAATGAGGAGTATAAAGAATTGAGTGCTCTTTCATATTTAAAATATAAAAATTTAGGATTGTCATTTGAAATTTAACCATTGGGTGGCTGGTGAGTGGGTGGTGAAATCTAAAATACAATTAAGCCTGGTTTAAGACTTTCCCCTCAATATCTAAATTGACTTGTTTTTTTTTTTGTTTAAACTGAATTAAATTTAAATAATTAGTTATTTAGACTGGGAAGTTTTGAAATGAAAGCCCTGTATAAAGAGAGTGTACCTGTGTGTGTTTGTATGAGATAACATCAGAACCTACTTAACCGATTTTTTAAAATACAACTTTGAAAATAGTTCGGGAGCAAATGACCTACATTATATAATAAGCAATTAGTTTGTAGAGCGTTGGTACGTTTAACCAATGGTCCCGGGTTCGATGCCCGGCCCCGGAACAATTTTTCTCTCGAAATTATTCAAATCAACTTTACAAGGAGTTATACCTGAAAGCTTGATTTGTATTGTTTACTAAGTAATTACACAACTGTATTTGAAAATACACGATGTTCCATTCAAGCCTCCCTGATTTCAATTAATCATTTGCTAAAAAGGTGTGCAGATTTATGAAATGAAATTGATACTAAAAGAAAGAGAAACTCAAAGAATTTGTATTTCATTTGTTTGAAGTTGATTGTTTTGTCACT